>NW_027670270.1:0-127085 GCF_964188305.1 Podarcis bocagei | reverse complement strand
AGAAATACTTAACTGACCAATCATGTCATTTCTGCCCCGCTAACAAAAGTCCTCGCTATGCCCATGCTAAGACCATGTTCCCCATTCCTTTGCCTTCATATGATATAGTATTCATTGATTTTTTTGGTTCCATTTTTTCGTTTTATTTGCAGCATTTGTATTCTAACCTTCCCCCATTCCCAGGAGCTCAGAGAGGGGTGTTTGCACAGGCTGCCTGGGCAACAATGACCACATCCCAGTTAAAATGAAAACAAAAAGTCCAGAAAGCATAAAAAAATGAACCTCAAAGCAAAAGAGAATGTTTCTCAATATGAACAGAGGGATGGAGAGGAAATTCAGTTCCCTTAACATGAAACTGACCCAATTCACCCTTCCTTAAACAAGAGGCACACTGAAACGCAGCTTTCTTTTGAAATTTGCACTTCTTGGAATTTTGCCACATGGTTCTCCAACAAAAAACAATGTGGACATACTGTCAGGGAACTGACATCGGAGCAGAGGGGAGAGGCGAGGCTCCCGGACTCTGCAGGAGAGGGGACAAGTAAGGGAAGAGAGAGAACGTCATCTGGGGAAGGAAGTCCAGGTGACACCAGGAAGAAGGGAGAGGCAGAGAGCAGCTCGGACGTGAGGCTCCGAGACTCTTCCAGTGAAGTCAGTGAGGAGGGTGGAGGACCACCACTCGGCACGCCCACTCTGCGCAGAAGGCTTCCGCGCAGAGAGGCGAGGCGAAGGTTGTCCGTTAAGGAATTCTTTTTTTAAAAAAAATAAAATATTTATTGCAATTTTTTAAACAACGAACAAACCACCAAACATATAAAATACCATCACCATACAGACAGAAAAAGTCAAAGCAAAGTTAAGAAATAAACAAAGAATAAAAGAAGAATACATATAAAACACAGTTGTTCATAAGTCATATTTTCATAATCTTTGGACTTCCCCGCATCTCCCTTCCCTGCGTTCTCAGTCACATAGTTATAGACAGCAATTTATTACCTTATTTCAATTCTTATTTTGTAAATCTCGGATATTATGTCCCAACTTTTAAATAACTTTATCGTAAATTAAACTGCTTGATTTAAACATAATATTGCTTCAAATTTCATCATTTCCTTAAACCTCACTTATTCTCATATATTTTACAACAAAGTTTCTGCTGCCGTGTTACTTTCAATCGTGCATTCTCCTAACATTCATACAGTTTGTAGTGTTTTTGTAAATAGTCTTTAAATTTTTTCCAATCCTCTTCCACCGTCTCTTCTCCCAGGTCCCGGATTCTGCCAGTCATTTCAGCCAGTTCCATGTAGTCTATCAGTTGCGTCTGCCATTCTTCCAGTGTGGGTAAATCTTGGGTCTTCCAGTGCTTTGCAATGAGTATTCTTGCTGCTGTTGTTGCATACATAAAAAAGGTTCTATCTTTCTTTAACACCCCTTGGCCGACAATGCCCAAAAGGAAGGCCTCTGGTTTCTTAAGGAAGGTATACTTAAATACCTTTTTTAACTCATTATAGATCATTTCCCAGAAAGCCTTTACTTCCGGTCGGCGCCAGCGTTTATGGCGGTCCTCTTTCCGAGCTCCGGAGGAGGACTGCTCCACGAGTTCGGGTCTGACCCACTACGGCAAGTGGGGGGACCCCTAAAATCACAGGCGCGGATGCCTGTGAACAAGGAGACTCGGTGGGCACCAGAAGCGCCCCTCTTTACTGCCTTTTTAAAGGCTCTTGAACGGCATCGGGAGAGCGCGGTGCTGAGAGTCGCTACCCAGCCCGCAGAGTGAAGCCGCGTCGCCATTGACGGAGAGCGCCGATTCCTTCCTGCAAATTGAATTCGGATTGAAAACCCCGTGAGTAGGATTGAATGACTATCGGGAACTTTTAAATTTAAATTGGAAATTTGGCCGGAAATGGGGGAGGTTAAAATCAAGGAAGTCTGCCTTCCCCCGACTGCATGACAGATGAAGCAACGAAAAACAAAGAGCTGCATCTGAAGGGAAATAACAATAGGACTATTTAAGCCTGGCATTTGGATATAAATCTCCTCTCTAGCAGGCAGGGGCAGAGGGGAGGGAAAGTAACCTCATTAACCTGCATGATTTTTGAAAGAGAAAAACTTTCCGCTGCCTCAATCCCCTGAGACGGACTGTCAAAATAAGATACCAGGACAGTGAAAAGATTTTAGAAACTTGTTACAAGGCTACATAGTTGAGGACTTAACTGATACAAAGTTTTGGGGTTTTGCTGCTACAATATACCAGACTGGACTGTGTTGACAGAGAAACTACATAGAAAAAGTGTTGCAGCATTTATATTGAAGTTTCCTGGTTTCTTTGTTCTATATTCTTTGTTTCCTTCACTTGGACATTATGTTTTGCCCCCTCTAGAGGGCTGAGAAGTAACAGTTGCAGAATAACAGATTAAGACAGTGGGATTTTCCATTTGGAAATTGTTCCTGTGAGAACGTCCTTGGGACATGAGTGGCCCAGCAGAGGAGATAACTACGAGAGCTAAAGCAAAACAGCAGCAACAGCAACAGAAGAAAAGAGGCTCAATATCAAGTTTAACACCGACAGGTGCAGCTGGGCAGGAAAAAGTGACGGCTGTCTCCATGGAGTCAATGACACAGGCGTTACTCAAGATAAATCAATCCCTGGAAGCTTTGACACAGCAGAGTACATAAAATTCACAAAAACTAACAGAATTAACAGCAAGGCTGGATTTGAATACGAAAAGTGTGATATCCAACACAGAATCTATAAATAAACTGATTGAAGAAAACTCGGCAACACGTAAAATCGCAGAGGATGCCAGAAAGATTGCTGAGGAGACACAGGAAAAATTAGAACTGTTTTCTAAAAAAGTGTATGAACATGATGCGGCCTTGTCTTTGATGGAATTACAGAGAAAGGAGAGAAATTTGAAATTAAGACTAATTCCTGAAAGTGAAGGAGACAGCCTTGTGGAGTTCCTTACACAAGAGTTTTCTGACTTTTGGCAGGAAGAATTGGAGGAAGAAGAATTTAAGATAATAACAGCATTTAGACTGGGCAGGAGACAAAACAGAAAGACTCCGAGGGATTGCCTGATTACTTTCAGATCCAAGGAAGAAAGAGACAAAATACTGAAACTACATTACCAAAAGGCCTTGGAAATTGGAAATTCTCATATACAGATTTTTAAGGACATCCCTAAATATATTTTGGAGGTGAGAACCTTCTATAAAGATCTGGTCTACCTGCTGAAAAAGAACAACATACTCTTCAGGTGGGAGTTTCCACAAGGACTGTCCTTTAACTACAAGGGAAAGAAGGTGAAAATAAAAACAATTCAAGACAAAGAGAAATTCTTGGAGAGAAACCACGAGGATCTGCAGAAGGGAACGGTAGACCCAATCTCAGAGCAAAAAAGAGTAGTGGACATTCTGAATCTATCATTTGGGCTTAAACCACCACCATCAGAGGAAGAGCAACAACTTGGAGCGGTAGGAGGAGTAAGTGACAAATAACAAGATGGCCCTGCAATTCCTTAGTTGGAATTGTAATGGGCTGAACATGCCCACGAAAAGACGCCAAGTTTTTCATATTTTGAAAAGAGAACAATTGGATTTGATCTGTTTACAAGAAACCCATGTGACCAGGGTACACAGAAAACTACTTATAAATAAAAGATTAGGACAAGAATTCATCTCATCGGACAAAGTTAAGAAAAGAGGAGTGGTGATTTATGCAAAAGAGAAATTGGCCCCAAAAATGATGTTTAAAGATGAACAAGGAAGATACCTGGCAGTGGAAATACAAGTACAAGGAGAAAAATTGTTAATAGTTGGAATCTATGCACCAAATGAAGGGAAGGCGGAATTCTTCAAGAAGTTGCATGAAACTCTGATGGATTATTTGGACTATAACGTAGTAATTATGGGAGATATGAATGGTGTGGTTTCTACAAATATGGACAAGGCACAAAGACTGACAATCTCCAAGGAAGGGAGACTTCCGAAGACCTTCTTTGAAATGACTGAAAATATGGACTTAATAGATATTTGGAGAACAAGGAACCCTCTCGAGAGAGAGGGAACTTTTTTCTCTCAAGCAATGATGACCTGGACCAGAATCGACCAAATTTGGATTACTAGTGGGATGGCTCCAAAGATTAAAAAAATAGAAATCTGCCCAAAGACTTGCTCCGACCATAACGCCGTGAAGATGGAGATGAAACTTACAACAACTGGTCAATTCAGATGGAGGATGAATGACACCCTGTTTCGAGACGAGGAGATCCACAGAAAGGCCCAAAAAACCTTAAAGGACTATTTTGAAATAAATTTAAATTAAAAGAGTGATCTGGGACGCAAGCAAAGCTGTGATGCGAGGATTTTTGATTCAACAAAATTCAATAAAAAAGAGAAAGCAAAATGAGAAGAAGGAAAAGATTTTGGAAAAGATAAAAGAAGGAGAGAAAAGATTAAGATCAAAACCAAAGTGTGATGGGATGATTAGCTGCTTGTGCGTAAAATCGTGCTCCCTCAGAGTTTGTGCCACTCCACAAACCTCTGTGTGTGACAGAGCTCCTCAAACATGTCTGCCCTAGTCACTCATAGATTCCGACAGTGGTTGCTTTCGGAATCGTCTCCAGCATAAGAGCTCCTTAACGGAAACCCGCCTTCTGGACTCACGGCGTGACAGTTTCCGGCGAGGCGTGGGTCTCCCTATGGGAGCCTCGGATACCTCCCCACTGTTCTCGCTGGAAGCGTCTCTGAGCCCTCCCTCCTGCTCGCATTCCCTCAGAGAACCACTCCTCCCCCTGCTGGTTCCTGCTTCAGCTGTTGAGTCTCTTCCTTCCTCCCTGAGCCCCTCCACCACCTGTCCCTCCGATGGCAGTTCCCTGACATCCACCTCCCCTTCAGGGCCCCCCTCACCCCCTCCCATTTCCTCTCCTCTGGGAGGTGAAGAGGTAAAACCCCGAAAAGAATCTTCTTCATATTCAGACGTCTCGAACAATTCCCTCCATCGATCGCCGTCCTGGCTCGCTGACTCCTCCTCCTCCTCGGAATTTGCGAACCCCTCCAACTCCTCTTCTTCGTCGGTGGTGGCAAAGTATTCCCTCCGGAACCTCGCTACAGGCTGAGGTTTACGTGGGAACCTCTGATGAAAAGTTTCTATTAAAACTTTGTCATTGACATCCTCTGCCCTAACCCAGGTGTTTTCCGACTCCGGTTCCCCTTCCCACATTACCAAATACTCTACGTGATCTCCCTTCCACCTGGAATCGAGGATCTCCGCTACATTGTAGCTTTGTTCCCTTTCCTCCATTGCTGGTCCCCGAGTGACCCTCCCTTCTCTGTCCCCTTTATACAGTGACAGCAATGACCTGTGGAAAACTGGGTGCAGCTTCATGTGGTTCGGTAACCGGAGTCTGAAAGCCACTGGATTGACCTGTTGTGTGATTTCAAATGGACCCAGTCTTTTGGGTCTTAACTTCTTACAACCCCCTTTGAAGGGTAACCCTTGGGTTGACAGCCACACTTGGTCCCCCACCCTAATGGTTTCACCTTCTCTCCTGTGTTTGTCTGCCTGCTTCTTATATTCCTCCTTGGCCCTGTCTAAGTTAAGTTGGAGCTGGCGATGGATAGCTTCCATTTCTTCTACGAACTGTTCGGCAGCTGGAACGCTCCATCTCTCCCCTTCCCCCCCTGGGAAAGCCCTGGGATGGCACCCGTAATTTGCCAAAAAGGGGCTCATCCCCGTGGACACGTTCTCCGCATTGTTGTATGCAAATTCCGCCAATGCCAACTTCTCCACCCAATCATTCTCTCTGTCATTGACGTAACACCTCAAATATTGTTGGAGGATGCCATTGGCTCTTTCCGCCTGCCCATTGGTTTCAGGATGCCGGGCAGTCGAGAAATTTACCTCTACATGTAGTAAGCTCATGAGCTTCCTCCAGAACCTGGAAGTAAATTGTTTTGCCCGGTCTGAAACCACCCTAAAGGGGGCGCCATGCAACCTAAACACATTTTCTACAAACAATTTAGCGGTTTCTTCTGCCGTGACCGCATGCGAGCAGGCTATAAAGTGTGCCATTTTGGTTAACAGGTCTACCACAACCATGATGGCTGTTTTCCCCCTGGACCTTGGCAGATCAGTCATGAAATCTATAGCCACTGCTTCCCAAGGTCTTTCTGGTGTGGGTAGAGGTTCTAATAACCCTGCCGGCGCCCGCCTTTCCCCTTTGGCTCGCTGGCATTGGTCACAACTCCTCACATACTCCCGCACGTCTTCCCTGACCTTAGGCCACCAAAATTCCCTGGTCACCAGCCACATGGTTCTGTGTTGCCCAAAATGCCCCGCTGTGGGGCTATCGTGCAGCTGCTTGAGTACCTTCCCCCTCAACTCTCCTTCAGGTATATATAACGCTCCCTTGTAGTATTTTTTTTTTTTAAAATAATTTTTATTAAATTTCTTTTATGCACACAAAAGAAAAAAACAAAACATTCAGCAAAAAATCACGACACTTAAGTACTATGAAAGAAAAAAAGAAAAGAAAAAAAAAGAGAAATAAAGAATCAGACAAAAGAGAAAAGAAGAAAGACAAAAAACTACAACATAAAGACATAAAAACTGTCGACTTCCTTCCCTACTGATTTCGGGTTTCCACTTTCAGTAGTTATCTTTTTACCGCTGGTTTTTGTTTTAGATTTGCACATCGGGAGTTTTACAACAGACCTGCTGTATTTGGTAAGTTTTTAAAATTACCTTCAAAATAGGCCATAAATTTACTCCAGTCTTCTTTTAACTTTGTATTTTTGTGATTTCTGATTTTTTGTGTCAATCTTGCTAATTCAATAAAGTCATGTAGTTTTAATTGCCAGTCCCTCACCGTTGGAAGATTTGTGCTTTTCCAATTTTGAGCAATTAGCATTCTGGCCGCTGCTGTTGAATATTGGAATAGAATTTTATCTTTTTCTTGAATTTCTTTCCCGACCATCCCTAATAGAAAGGCCTCTGGGTTCTTGGGAAATGTATATCTAAATATCTTTTTTAACTCATTGTATATCTGATCCCAAAATTTTTTAATTTCCTCACAAGTCCACCACATATGTATGAAATTACCTTCTTTTGTCCTGCATTTCCAGCAAGCCTTGTCTGTGGTCTTATACATTCTATTCAATTTTTCTGGTGTGAGGTACCATCTGTATATCATTTTTTCTAAGTTTTCCCTAATTGCAGCGCTTGCCGTGAATTTTAATCCCTCTCTCCATAGCTTTGACCATTTTTCATATTCTATATCATGTCCCAGATCTTTTGCCCATTTGACCATAACTTGTTTGATTTTTTCATCTTTGGTTTCCCATTCCAGTAGTATGTTGTACATCTTGGATAGTATCTTCGATTTACTTTCGACTACTTCAATCTGGAATTTGGACTTCTTTTCATTCATTCCTAATTTTTTATCTTCCGTCCATATTGCATTAATTTGGTGGTACTGTATCCAACCCGACAACCTCTCCCTTAGTTCTTCATATGATCTTAGTTTCCAGCTGTCTTGGGATCTCACTAATAGGTCTTCATATGTCAGTTTTTGTACTTCCATGTTTGTTTTTTTGATTGATAACAAATCTGTTGGGGACAGCCACCAGGGTACTCTTTGTTCCAACAATTTCTTATTTTTTTCCCAGACTTCATACAAGGGTCCTCTTATGATATGGCTCGAAAACCTTTTGTGTACTTTTTCTTTATTTAACCAGAGGTAGGCATGCCAACTGAATCTATTATCGGCCCCTTCCAGATCTAATAAGTCCATATCTTCTAAGGTTATCCAATCTTTGACCCAGCAAAGACAGGCTGCTTCGTAATATAATTTTAGGTCAGGTATTGCCAGTCCTCCTCTCTCCTTACGGTCTGTTAGTAGTTTAAATCTAATCCTTGGCCTTCTTCCCTGCCATATGAATCTTGAAAGTATCTTCTGCCAATCCTTAAATATTTTAGACCCTCTGATGACAGGTATATTTTGAAATAAGAATAGCATCCTAGGGAGTATGTTCATTTTTATTGCTTCCATCCTGCCCAGCCACGAGAGATTCACCCTGTTCCAAACATCCAGGTCCTTTTTCACTTTGTTCCATGTTGGTGTATAATTATCTTCGATTAAATTTATATTTTTGGGTGTAAGCCAAATTCCTAAGTATTTTATTTTCTTAGCCACTTTAATTCCAAATTGTCTCTCTAATCTTTCCGTCGCATCGTTTCTCAGGTTCTTCGTTAACATTTTTGTTTTGGTTTTGTTCAACTTGAAGCCCGATAATTTACCGTATTCCTCCATGATCTCCAATACTTTGCCCACGCTTTCCTGCGGCTCTTCTAGGGATAACATCAGGTCGTCAGCGTAAGCTTTTAATTTAAACTCCTTAAATCCTATTTTGATCCCTTTTATCTCTGTTTTGGACCTAATTTTATTCGCCAGGACTTCCAAGGCCAGAATGAATAGAAGCGGGGAGAGGGGGCATCCTTGCCTTGTTCCTTTCTCTATTTTGAATTTATTCGTAAAATTGTTGTTTATTATCAATTTAGCATGCTGGTTTGAATATATTGCCTGTATTCCTTTTAAGAATTCACCTTCAATCCCTGCCTTTTCCATCGATTTTAGTAAAAACCACCAGGAAACGTTATCGAACGCTTTTTCTGCGTCTATGAAAATCAAGGACGCCGGAATATTATTGTTAATCTCCAAATATTCAATTAGGTTAATGACGTGCCTCACATTATCTTTCATGAATCTGTTTGGGAGGAAACCCGCTTGATCCTTGTGAATTATCCTTATTAAACATTTCTTCAGTCTATTCGCCATGATGTCCGCATATATTTTGTAGTCATTGTTTAATAACGATATTGGCCTGTAATTTTTCATGTTCGATTTATCCGTATCTGGTTTCGGGATTAGTGTTATAAAGGCTTCTCTCCACGTCTCAGGAATTTTCCCTCCTCTTAAAATATTGTTCATGGTGTCACAGAGTACTTGTGCTAATTGGCTTCCCAACACTTTGTAATATTTGGCCGATAGCCCATCCGGGCCTGGTGCCTTCCCTAATTTCAATTTTTTTATCGCATTTTCAATCTCCTCCATATTTATAGGTCTATTTAATTGGGTTCTTTCTTCTTCTGTGACAGTTTTTCCTATGCAGTTCTCTAAATATTTTTCTATTTGGGCTGGGTCTTCTTCTCCTTTCTTATATAATTCCTCATAAAAATTAAGGAAATTTTTTTGTATTTTTTTTGGGTCGGTTATTGATTCTTCTTCTACCATTATTTTATTTATCACATTCTGCTTCTGTCTTTTCCTCAGTTGCCAGGCTAGGAATTTTCCTGTTTTGTTCGCTGATTCGAAGTATCTCTGCTTCATTAGCTTGATTTTCCATTCTACTTCTTGGTTCGTTAATATTGAGTATTGTCTTTGTAGTATTTTTATTGATTGTAGACTTTGTTCGTCTTTCGGATGTTCTATTAATTTCTTTTCATACTCCCTCAGCTGTTTAAGTATTTCGTCTGTTTTTTGCTGCCTTATTTTTTTCCTGTGGTTGTTTTGCTGGATAAAGAAACCTCTTAAGACCGCCTTGCTGGCGTCCCAAACTGTTTCTATGTTTATCCCTGTGTTAAGATTCAAGTCCCAATACTCTTTTAATGTAGTTTTGGCTTTTTCGATCACCTCATCGTTGTCCAACAGGAAGTCATTCAATCTCCATCTAAAACCTCCATTTGATTTTCCTTTTAATTCCAAAGTTATTGAGTTATGGTCGGAGAGGGTTTTCGGTTGAATTTCACATTTTATCGCTCTTAGGGTAATTTCTCTTGAGGTCCAAATTTGATCTATTCTTCCCCAGCTTTTATGTACTTCTGAGAAGAAGGTAAATTGTTTTTCTGTTGGGTGCTTGTGTCTCCACACGTCCGTTAGTTCCATGTTCTCCTTCAGATCTTGGAATGATTCCGGTAACTTTCCTTGTTTTCGTTTTCTCTTTTCTGTTTGCCTATCCAATTCTAGTGTCGGCACTGCATTAAAGTCTCCTAATAATATCAACTTATTGTTTCCTAGTTCTACTAACACTTGTTCCAATTTTTTATAAAACTCAGACCTATTTGAATTTGGAGCGTAGATGTTTACCACGTCAATCTTTTCTCCTTGAAAGCTTATTTGCACTCCCAAAATTCTCCCTTCTTCATCCTTGTAGGACAATTTGGGTTCCCATTTTTCATCGACATATGTTACCACTCCCCTTTTTTTCTCTTTCCCGGAATTTATAAATTCTATTCCCAGGTTCTTATTTACTAATACATGTTTGTGCTTTTTGGCTACATGAGTTTCTTGTATACAAATTACATCTAATTTTTTCTTCTTCAACACATTTGCGATTTTATTCCTTTTTGTTTTTTCATTCAATCCATTTACATTCCATGTTAAAATTTTAAGATTCATTATTACTTTTATCTAATTTAGAAGTCAGTAATTTGTCTGTTTCGGTTTTGAGTTTTAACTAGTTTAGATTCGGGTGTTTTGATTCTCTGTTTCCTCCTGTTCCTCCCCTTCCTCTTCCTCCTTCGCCTCCTCCTCTTCTTCCTCCCCCCCACCCTCCTCCTCCTCACCCCCTCCCTCCGCCCCTCCCCCTGCTCCCCCCCTCCCCTCCCTCTCACCACCTCTCTCCCCATATCTCCCTTGTAGTACAACGCCCCGTTTCTCTCCTCAAAACCTCCGGGTTTATCTCCCTCCCTCCTGAGTCCCCTGAGTTTGTCCTGTGCGTATTCATCGTTCTCCGTTCCCTCTACCAGTTCTCTTTGCCCCACCAATGCCGCCCCACACACCCAGCGGTCCTCTGGAATGACATGTCTCTCTTCGGGTGCTCCCTCCCCCTCCAAATATTCAGGTTTACGTGAGAGAGCGTCCGCCCTAACGTTCTCTGGGCCTGGCACATAACAAATCTCAAAGTTAAATCTGGAGAACTCCTGGGCCCATCTCAACTGCCGTTGGTTGAGCACTCGTGCCGTTCTCCAATACTCTAGGTTCTTGTGGTCAGTGCACACTTGCACCTTATGTTGTGCGCCAATTAGCAGATGCCTCCATCTCCGAAAAGCCTCATGGATAGCAAGAAGTTCTCGATCGTACACCGTGTAGTTCCTCTCGGATTTGTTCAGTTTTCGTGAAAAAAACGCACACGGTCTCCACTCTGACTCCTCCCCCCCTGGCTGCAGGAGAAGCACCGCCCCAATGGCTCGGTCTGATGCATCTGTTTCGACTCTCATCTTTTTTTGTAAATCCACATGCAGAAGTTGTTCTTCAGAGGCGAAGGCCCTTTTTAGCTCCTCAAAAGCTCGCTCCGCCTCCTCAGTCCAAACAAATTTCTTCTTACTGCTGAGACAGTCCGTTATGGGCGCCGTCAGGTGGGCAAAGTTTCGGATGAACTTACGGTAAAAGTTCCCAAACCCTAGGAACCTCTGCACATCCTTCTTTGTTTTGGGAGTTTTCCATTCCAGCACTGCCTGGACCTTGCCGGGATCCATAGCTAATCCCTTGTCTGACAGGCGGTACCCCAGGAACTCCACCTCCTTGGTATGAAACTGACACTTCTCCAGTTTCACCCACAGCCGGTTGTCTAGCAGCCTGCGCAACACTTCTCTGACGTCTCTCACATGCTGCTCCTCATTCTCAGAATACACCAACACGTCATCCAGGAAGGCCACACAATTCTTGTAAAGCAAAGGCCCTAGTACGTGGTTCATCAGCGATTGAAAGCATGCTGAGCCTGCTTGTAATCCAAAAGGCATAACGAGATATTCAAATGCCCCCAAAGGGGTGAACATGGTGGTTTTCCATTCATCCCCTTTCCTTATACGTATCAGATTGTACGCCCCCCTTAGGTCCAGCTTGGTAAAAATCTTTCCCTTCCGCACCCTGTTCAAAATGTCATCTATTCTAGGCATGGGAAAGGCCAATGGTTCTGACACTGCGTTTAAGGCCCTGAAATCACACACAAGTCTCGGCTTGTCCGTGTTTTTTTTATCCACAAAAAACACGGGACTACCTCCCACTGCCCTTGACTCTCTGATGAAACCCCTCTTCAGGTTCTTGTCAATGAATTCTCGTAACTCCTGCATTTCTCTGTCTGACATGGCATACAACTTGCCGGCGGGGAGCTGCGCCCCAGGCAGTAAATTGATTTGACAATCAAAGGGTCTATGTGGGGGTAGTTGGTCAGCTTCCCTCTCGCTGAACACATCGCTGAGATCTGCGTATTGTCGTGGTACCTTCACCTTCTCCGTTACTTCCGTCCCTGCTAGGGTGGCTTGGGCTCCTGCTGAACCCTTTCCCTCCCTGCAGTGTTCTAAGCAATGTGCAGAACCAAAGGAAACCACTCTCTGATGCCAGCCCACCAGTGGATCATGTAACGCCAGCCAGCTCATCCCCAAAATAATGGGAGCCCCTCCCAAAGTGGCCACATTAAACGCTATCAGTTCCGTGTGCCTTGCCACCTTCATTGTCATTGGGACGGTCTGCAAGCTGACTTCCCCTCCCAACAGCTCCCTGCCATCAATCGTGGTCACCTGTAGGGGGTTGCTTAAAGGGATCGTCTGTATCTGGTGTTCAGCTGCAAACTCCTTGCTCATGAAATTGCAGGAGCTGCCTGAGTCCAACAGCGCCTTAATCTTCAGAGGGTACCCGTTTTGCAACTCTAGTGACACCTCTATCACTAGGGCAGGTTTGGGAGATTCTGGCGTGGGCACTTTCACTGCTCTTTGGCCTGGCTGCTGTGCCCCGACGGTGGCAACCAGGCGTTGGCTTTTACTTGCTCCGATATCTCTTCCACTCCTCCCTCAACAGCTCCCACCATTCCTTGCCATTCCTTCCTCTGGGGGCAGACTCTGGCAAAGTGACCTGGCTGTTGGCAGAGATAGCATTTCCGGGCGCCTTTTCCCTCCTTCCTACCCCCTTCGCTGGGCTTTGAAACTGCGCGCGCGCGCGCTGTTCCGATTTCCATCGGCTCTGCCGGCGGGAAAGCTGGCTCAGGAATGTCTGGAATGCGGAACTCCTTCCAACGTTCCCCTTTACCTTCCCGCCTCTCCAAGGCTCTTGCCTCCTGGCGCGCTCCTATGGTCAGCGCAGATTTGGTCAGCTGATCCATAGACACCGCCCTGGGGCTCCGGGACAGTTCGTCTTTCACAGCCGAAGAAAGACCTTCTTCAAATAGCATCTGAATGGGTGCCGCCGACAAATCCCACCCCAATCTGTGAACCAGCATGGTAAACTCAGTCCAGTACTCACGGACAGATCGGCTTCCCTGCTTGCAAGCCATTAGCTGTCTGCGCACCACCCCTTCCTCAATATCGCTGGAAAACATGATATCCATTGCACGAAAGAACTTCATAGTGTCCTTTAGGACGTCATTGTGCGTTGCCATCAGGGGTCTAACCCAGTCCCTCGCCCCCTTCTCAAGATGCCCAATCACGAACGCAACTCGCGATTCCTCATCAGGGAACTCATCAAACTGCACATTAAGGGCATATTGCATCTCTGTCCTAAAGGCATGGTAGTCCTTGGGGTCCCCCCCAAACTTCTGCACCAATCCTGGTACCTTTCTGGGGAACTGGGTGGCTCTCCCCTTCTTGTCTGCATCCTGAGCCCTTCTCTCCTCAAGCCTAGCCGTCTGCAGCGCCAATTGGATTTCCAACGCTCGGTACCTATCTTCCAAGCTTGGACCCGCTCCAACTCCTGCCTCTCCGGCTCCGGCTGGGTCGCTCATGATGCCTTCTCCTGCACAGGCAGCGTACAGAGACTGTCGGAATGCTGTGATGGGATGATTAGCTGCTTGTGCGTAAAATCGTGCTCCCTCAGAGTTTGTGCCACTCCACAAACCTCTGTGTGTGACAGAGCTCCTCAAACATGTCTGCCCTAGTCACTCATAGATTCCGACAGTGGTTGCTTTCGGAATCGTCTCCAGCATAAGAGCTCCTTAACGGAAACCCGCCTTCTGGACTCACGGCGTGACAGTTTCCGGCGAGGCGTGGGTCTCCCTATGGGAGCCTCGGATACCTCCCCACTGTTCTCGCTGGAAGCGTCTCTGAGCCCTCCCTCCTGCTCGCATTCCCTCAGAGAACCACTCCTCCCCCTGCTGGTTCCTGCTTCAGCTGTTGAGTCTCTTCCTTCCTCCCTGAGCCCCTCCACCACCTGTCCCTCCGATGGCAGTTCCCTGACACAAAGTCCCAGGAGATTTTGAGAGAGATCAAGCTATATCAAACACAATATATGGAATTGATGAATCAAGAGATTGAGTGGAAGATAAAGCAAATGAGACAAAAGACATTTGAATCGGCAGATAAATGTGGTAAACTTCTCGCCTGGCAATTGAAGAAGAGACAGAAACTAAATACAGTTACAAATCTAGAAGTGGATGGAAAGAATATATCCAAACCCAACGAGATTAGAAATTGTTTCCTGAGTTATTTTAAAAAGTTATATTCACAAGGATCACAGAATGAAGAGGACATAGATGAATTCCTTAAAAAATATGGATTACAAAAAATCTCTCATCAAAGTAAGGTGGATCTAAATCAGAGAATAACAGAACAAGAGATAGAGGGTGCCATTCAGAACATGCAATTGGGCAAATCTCCAGGACCAGATGGACTGACTTCCAGATACTACAAAGCTTTGAAGGAGTGGTTGGTGCAACCGCTAAAGGAAGTCTGTAATGAGATTTTAGAGGGGAAAGGGGCGCCAGAATCGTGGAAAGAAGCGTATATTACACTCATACCAAAGACAGAGACTGAAAAGACTCAACTTAAGAACTACCGCCCAATATCATTACTTAATGTGGATTACAAAATTTTTGCAGACATTTTGGCAAAAAGATTGAAAAGAGTGTTGATGGAGAAAATTCATAAGGACCAAGCAGGCTTTCTCCCTAAAAGGCATTTATCAGACAATGTGAGGAACATAATAGACATTTTGGAACTACTAGAGGTGAATATAAACACTAAAGCAGTTCTGATTTTTGTGGACGCGGAGAAAGCCTTTGACAATATCTCTTGGAGTTTTATGAAAAAGAATCTTCATGGGATGGGGGTAGGCCAAGGATTTGAGAATGGTATGGGTGCAATATATTCTGAACAAAAAGCTTGAGTGTAAAGTTGTTTAAAGTATCTCTGGAAGCACTTTCTAGTCTCCACAGGATTCTGAATGTTTTTCCCTTCAATCTCTAAGTTGGTAACCGTATTTAGTTTTTGTCTCTTTTTCAGCTGCCATGCTAACAGCTTTCCACATTTATTTGCCGATTCAAATGATCTTTGTTTCATTAACTTGATTTTCCACTCCACTTCCTGATTTATCAATTTAGAGTATTGTACTTGGTAGAGTTTAGTTTCTCTCAGAATCTCCTTTGACTTCGGTTTCGATCTTAACTTTTTCTCGCATTCCCTAATTTTCTCCAAAATCTTTTCCTTTTTCTCGTTCTGTGCTCTTTTCTTTATGGTGTTCTGTTGTATCAGAAACCCCCTCATTACAGCTTTACTTGCGTCCCAGATTACTCTTTTTTCCACCGTGGTGTTCAAATTTATTTCAAAATAGCCCTTCAAAGCTTTTTGGGCCTTTTTGATAATCTCCTGATCTCTGAGCAGGGTGTCATTCATCTTCCATCTAAAGGAGCCGGTTGTAGTTAGTCTCATATCCATCTTTACTGCGTTATGGTCGGAGCAAGTCTTTGGGCAGATTTCCACTTTTCTGATCTTGGGTGCCAGACCTCTAGTTATCCAGATTTGGTCGATTCTTGTCCATGTCAGTTGGGCTTCAGAAAAGAATGTTCGTTCTCTTCCTAGGGGTTTTTTTTGTCCTCCAGATATCAATCAAGTCCATATTGTCAGTCAGTTCAAAAAAAGTTTTAGGTAGTCTGCCATCTTTTGTCAAGCTTTGGCCATGTGACTTATCCATATTTGTAGACACCACCCCATTCATATCTCCCATCATAATGATGTTATTATAGTCCAGATAGTCCAGCATTGTCTCATGCAGCTTCTTATAAAATTCTGATTTCCCTTCGTTCGGTGCATAGATTCCCAGTATCAAGAACTTTTCACCCTGGGTTTGAATTTGCCAAAATTCTTCCTTGTTCATCTTTAAAAAGGAATTTTGGTGATAGGCTCTCCTTTGCATAAATCACCACTCCTCTCTTTTTGACTCGGTCTGATGAAATAAATTCTTGGCCTAATCTTTTGTTAATTAACACTTTTCTGTGGAGCCTAGTCACATGTGTTTCCTGTAGGCAAATAATGTCCAATTGTTCTTTCTTTAATATATGGAATATCCTTCTCCTTTTTTCCGGGGAATTTCCACCATTAATGTTCCAGCTAAGAAGTTGCAGAGACATCCTGGGCGAGTCTGTTATTCTGTAGAGGGTGGTGTTTCTTTCTTCTGTTCCTCAGATCCCAAAGGTGTAGGTGCAGGCGGTGGCGGTGACCAAGCCTCAGGCCCTGTAATCACTTTCTGAAGGTCTTCTCCGTAATCATGCAGGAACTTATCTTTATCCTCGGGTGTTTTAATTTTCACCTTCTTCCCTCTGAATGTGAAAGATAATCCTTGAGGAAATTCCCACCTGAAAAGGATTGAGTTACTTCTCAACAGTTTGGTTAGTTCTGTATAGGTGGTTCTTAGATCCAAAAGTTGTTTAGGGATATCTTTGTAAATTTCCGCTCTCCTTCCCTGGATTACAAGTGATTTTTCGTAATGTAAGCTTAGTATTTTATCCTTCTCTTCCTTAGATCTCAAAGTAATCAAACAGTCTCTGGGTCTGTCCTTCCTTGCTACTCTTCCAAGTCTGAAGGCACTAACGATTTTAAAGTCCTTGTCTTCCTCCAAGTTCCAAAACTTGGAAAGTTCTTTTGTCAAATATTCCGTTAAATTCCCTTGTTCCAGTTCTAAAATTGATCTCAGCCTCAGATTATTTTCCCGACTGTGTAATTCAATCATAGACAGGTAGGCCTGATGTTCACCAATCTGTTTAGTCAGTGGTTTAACCTCCTCCTTCACTGCTTCCACTTTCTGGTTAACTTCCTCAGCCAATTTACGATTCTCTGTGGTAGCTTTACGATTCTCTGTAGTAGCTTCAAAAAGCTTCCCAATTGATTGTGCATGTAAGGTCACTTGTTCAGTTAATTTATTTAGGCTGGCAGTATTTTGGTCAATCTTTGCCGATTGTACATCTACTTTTTTGTCCAATGTTTCCAACTTCTCCAAGATTTTGTCTAGTACTGATTCGTTTCCTCCAGCTGCCATGCCTTCTGATAAAGTCAGCTCAGTTTCTAATTCTTGTGTTCCCAAAACAGTAGGAACAGATGATCTGCGCAACTGGGAAGTTAATGTTGATTGAGTTAATTGTTTAGCTTTAGCTTTGGCCGATCTTGTTTTCCCAGTGCCACTCATTCCACTCCTGTCTGCGTACCAAGGTCAGATTTAGTATGCTCCCATGGGAATCCACAAGCCCAGAGAGTAAACAAGTTAAAGGAAGAAAGAAGAGAAAAAACAAGTCCCAACCAGTTGTAAATCCAAAATCCACCAGGGGGAGTTCAAACAAATCTTGAGGAGAACAAAGGAAATTTTTCCAATAGTTGTTCCAAAGCTTAAAAGCTTAAAAAAGTTTTGCCAAAATCCAACAGTATCCAACCACTCATAAATTTCAAGAAAGACCTTCCGCTCTTCTTTATAGCCAGCAGAGTGAGTCCTTATTTAAACAAAGTTTCAGGAAAAGTGCCAGATAATAGTGTTTCAAAGTAGCTAGTCCAGTAACACTCAAAAGTAACAGTTCAGAGTAGCAAAAATCAAGTCCGCAAACTGACAGCTCTAATAGTTTGGCAGTCAAGTACCTGGGTTTCTTTAAATAATTTTGTAAATCCACAGGGAGAGGAAAAACTAAGTTCAAAGCAAAGCAGAAAAAAAAGTTTAAATCCCTTAGTACCTATAGCGACAGTTCAGGTCATGCACGAAATTGAAACTTTTAAATTCCTCTTCAAAGGCTTCAGATCAAAGTAATTCTTATGCTGGAGGAAATTTAGGAGACACCCACTCACGGATTCTGCTAGCGACTGAGCAGCAGCGCAAAGGGCTGCTCAGTCAGGGAAAGACACAACCACACCTAAGCGGTTTGGAACGGCTGGAGATTTACACACAAGCAACCCCATTTCCCGTGACAGCAATCCGTGAGTCCTTTACGTTGCTTGTGTGCAAGAGGACCGGGGTACAGTCATGAGTCAAACCGGAGGAGCCGGCGCAGGAGAGGGGGCCAAAGGCGGACAGAGTCTGGAGGAGAGAAACCGAGACTTGGAGCAGCAACTGGCTCTACTAGCGGCGCGGCTGGATGAAAGGAGGACACATGACGCCCAGGGGAAGATTACCCCCATCGCAAGAAAGGTACGGGGACTTGTGCGGACTTTTGGGGGCAACCCCAGAGATTATAACGCTTTTAAGACTGAAGTGCAGTATGCGCTGGATCTGCAGCACGATGACTTTGCCGACGATGGGGGAAGAGTCGCTTTCGTGGTGGGGCACCTGCAGGGGAGGGCCAGAGATTGGGTCCGACCCTTAATGGCGGCGGAGAACGCGGCTTTGAAGGACCTGAGAAAGTTTTTTAGCGTGATGGATCACATGTTCGCGAGCGATGTTGAAGAGAGTGTGACTCGTAAAGAACTGATGGGGTGCAAACAAGGAAACCAGTCAGTGAGAGAGTACTGGTCGAGATTTGCTATGCTGATCCATAAACTTGGGTGGGATCTGAGTTCTCAACCAGTACAAATGTTATTTGAGGAGGGCTTATCCTCTTGGGTGAGAGACGAACTTTCCCGCTCACCCCGCCCGGAATCGATGGACCAGCTGACCAAGTTGGCGCTCGCTGTAGGAGTCCGACAAGAGACGCGCGCTCTGGAAAGGCGGGAAGGGAGAGCAGAGTGTTGGCATGACAACCGCATTCCAGACATGCCAGCGTCTACTGTGCCACCCGAGGAGCCAATGGAGATTGGAGAAGCGAGCGTGCGCGGGTTTTCAAACTCCAGCGAGGTGCGTAAGAAGGAGGGGAAAACCAGTAAGAGGTGTTTCCTATGCCAGCAGCCGGGACATTTTGCCAGAGTATGCCCTCAGAAGAAGGCGTGGCAAGGAATGGTGGGGGCAGTGGGGAGTGAGGAGGGGAAAAAAGAGGCGCCGGGAAACGGCCGTGCTTGGCTGCAGGAAGGAGGGCACAGCAGCCAGGCGAGCAACCAGTAGTAGTGCCCAAACCAGACCCCCCCCCCCGAGCAGCCATCGCAATAGAGGTGGTGCTAGAACTCCCAAACGGACACCCCATCAAAGTGAAGGCGCTGCTGGATTCAGGCAGCTCTTGCAACTTCTTTAGCAAGGATTTTGCGCTAGAACACCAGCTACAGGTGGTGCCTCTAGAACATCCCCTGCAAGTAACCACGATAGATGGGAGAGAACTTTTGGGAGGGGAAGTGACCCACCAGACCCCGCCCATGAAAATGACAGTTTCCAGACACACTGAGACAATTGTCTTTCACGTAGCCACCTTAGCAGGACCACCTATCATACTGGGAATGAGTTGGCTGGCACTGCACGACCCAGTAGTAGGGTGGCACCAGCGGACAGTCACCTTTGGGTCAGCTCACTGCGTAGAGCATTGCCACGGAAGTGAAGGCCTGAGGATGGCAGTAGCCAGGGTGGCAGGGATGGCAGTAGGGGAAAAAGGGAAGATACCACCTCAGTATGCAGACTTGGAAGAAGTCTTCAGCGAGAAGGAGGCGGATCGGCTACCCCCCCCCCCCACAGGCCCTTTGACTGCCAGATCAACTTGCTCCCAGACGCTCAGCTGCCAGTGGGCAAGCTGTACGCCATGTCAGATAGGGAGATGCAGGAATTGCAGAAGTTTATTGACAAGAACCTGAAGCGAGGGTTCATAAGGGAATCGAGGGCGGTGGGGGGTAGTCCAGTGTTCTTTGTGGACAAGCGAGACTCCCATGAGCCCAGGCTCGTAGTGGACTACCGTGGATTGAACAGGGTGTTGGAACCAGTGACCTTCCCAATGCCCAGAATTGATGACATTTTGGCCAGGGTAAGGAAGGGGAAGATTTTTACCAAGCTGGACCTTCGGGGGGCGTACAACTTGATAAGGATGAGGGAGGGGGATGAATGGAAAACCACCATGTTCACCCCTCTGGGAGCCTTTGAGTACTTAGTTATGCCCTTCGGATTACAATCGGGATCGAGCACCTTTCAAGCTTTCATGCACCACGTGCTGGGGTCCCTGCTGTACAAGAATTGTGTAGCCTTCCTGGACGACGTCCTAATCTACTCAGAGAACGAGGAGCAGCATGTAAAAGACGTCAGGGAAGTGCTGAAGAGACTGCAGGAGCACCAGCTGTGGGTCAAATTGGAGAAGTGCCAATTCCACGCTCGAGAGGTGGAGTTCCTTGGCTATCGGTTGTCAGACAAGGGCTTGGCCATGGACCCGGGGAAGGTGCAGGCCGTGCTAGAATGGAAGCCTCCCAAGAACAGGAAGGACGTGCAGAGGTTCTTGGGGTTTGCAAATTTCTACAGGAAGTTCATCAAGAACTTCGCCCATCTAACGGCACCCATAACGGATTGTCTCAGCAGTAAGAAGAAGTTCGAATGGACAGAAGAGGCCCAGCGTTCCTTTGAAAAGCTTAAGAGGGCTTTCGCGTCGGAAGAGCAGCTCCTACATGTGGATCTGCGGAAGCCGATGAGGCTAGAGACGGACGCGCCAGACAGAGCTGTGGGGGGCATATTGCTCCAGCAGGAAAATGGGGAACAGTGGAAGCCGTGTGCCCACTTTTCCAGGAAGCTGAACAAGTCAGAGCAAAACTATACAGTGTACGATCGGGAACTGCTGGCAATTCACGAGGCCTTTCGACGATGGAGACATTTTCTCATAGGCGCACAGCACAAAGTCCAGGTGTGTACTGACCACAAGAACCTGGAATATTGGAGAACGGCGAGAGTGCTGAACCAACGACAGGTGCGGTGGGCACAGGAGTTTTCCAAGTTTAATTTTGAGATTAGGTACGTGCCTGGGAAGGAAAATGTCAGAGCAGACGCCCTCTCCCGCAAGCCCGAATACGCAGAAGGGGAGGGAGGGCCAGAAGCACGTCATGTCATTCCCGAGGGCAGATGGGTGTGGGGGGGAGTGTTCGTCGGGAGGCAAGAGCTGGCCGGGTTGACGAGGGATGATCAATATGCACAAACCAAAATCCGAGAAATTGGTATCACTGGGGAAACTCAGGGGGGGGGTTCGAAGTAAAGGATGGGGCACTGTACTATAAGGGTGCATTGTACATACCTGAGGGGGATTTGAGGAGCAGAATACTCAAACAACTGCATGACAACCCCACGGCAGGACATTTTGGACAACATAAGACAATGCTACTGGTCACCAGGCAGTTTTGGTGGCCACGGGTGAGGGAAGATGTGAAGGAGTATGTACGTGGGTGCCAGTGCTGCCAGAGAGCGAAGGGGGAGAGGACAGCACCTGCAGGGTTACTGGAACCCTTACCCACACCAGAGAGGCCATGGGAGGTGGTATCAATTGACTTTATGACGGACTTACCCAAAGCCAGGGGGGAAACGGCAGTAATGGTGGTAGTTGACTTGATGACCAAAATGTGCCATTTTATTGCGTGCTCGCATGCGGTGACTGCAGAAGAAACAGCAAAGCTGTTTGTAGAGCATGTTTTCAGGTTGCATGGCGCCCCCTTGAGGATTTTATCCGACAGAGGCCGGCAATTCACGTCCAGATTCTGGAGGAAGCTCATGAGTCTGCTGGACGTCGAGGTTGGGTTCTCAACGGCCAGACATCCAGAAACCAATGGACAAGCAGAGAGAGCTAACAGCATACTTCAACAATATCTACGCTGCTACGTCAGCGAGAGGGAGAAGGATTGGGTGGACAAATTAGCGCTGGCTGAGTTTGCATACAATAACGCAGAACATGTGTCCACAGGGATGAGTCCGTTTATGGCGAATTACGGGTGTCACCCCAGGGCTTTCCCCGGGGAAGGGGAGGGAAGTTGGAGTGTTCCCGCAGCTGAAAAATTTGTGGAAGAAATGGAGGCTTTACACCAACAGCTTAAGTTAAACCTGGAAAGGGCCAAGGAAGAGTACAAGAGGCAGGCAGACAAGCACCGCAGAGAGGGAGAAACCATAAGAGTGGGGGACCAGGTGTGGTTGTCTACCAAAGGGTTGCCGTTCAAAGGAGGGTGCAAGAAGCTAAGGCCAAAGAAACTGGGACCGTTCGAAGTAGCGCAGCAAGTTAATCCAGTGGCCTTTAGGCTCAAATTGCCATCTCACATGAAACTGCACCCCATGTTCCACAGGTCCTTACTCTCACCGTTCAGGGAGGGGAGGGAATTTCTGGGTCAGCAAAGTGAAACACCCTTGCATCCACAGATGGAGGAAAGGGAATTCAGTGGCCATGCAGCTGAAATTCTTGATTCCAGGTGGAGAGGGGGACGAGTGGAATATTTGGTGGCGTGGGAGGGGGAGCCAGAAGCGGAAAACGCATGGGTCCCAGCAGAAGAGATTAGGGATGAGTATCTGCAGGAGGAGTTTCATAGCAGGTATCCGGGAAAGCCCAAACCACCAGAGAGGTTCTGGGGGGAGCAATTTGGCACCACCGATGAAGAGGAAGAGTTTGAGGGTTTTCCCGCCTCCGAAGAGGAGGAAGGGGAATTGTCCGAAGAAGAATCCGACTGGGGAGATAGGGGAGAGAGAAGAGACAGCAGCAAATGGAGAGGGGTGTTTGAATCATCAGATGGAGGGGAGAGTTCCTTCCGGGGGTTTCCTGCATCACCGTCCGAGGAAAGGACGGGGGGGGGGTTGGAGGGCCCTGGGAGGGAGGTGGATGTCAGGGAACTGACATCGGAGCAGAGGGGAGAGGCGAGGCTCCCGGACTCTGCAGGAGAGGGGAAGAGTAAGGGAAGAGAGAGAACGTCATCTGGGGAAGGAAGTTCAGGTGACACCAGGAAGAAGGGAGAGGCAGAGAGCAGCTCGGAGGCGAGGCTCCGAGACTCTTCCAGTGAAGTCAGTGAGGAGGGTGGAGGACCACCACTCGGCACGCCCACTCTGCGCAGAAGGCTTCCGCGCAGAGAGGCGAGGCGAAGGTTGTCCGTTAAGGAATTCTTATGCTGGAGGAAATTTAGGAGACACTCACTCACGGATTCTGCTAGCGACTGAGCAGCAGCGCAAAGGGCTGCTCAGTCAGAAAAAGACACAACCACACCTAAGCAGTTTGGAACGGCTGGAGATTTACACACAAGCAACCCCATTTCCCGTGACACATACGTTAGGGAAAAGTGTGCATCAAAAATACATATATTTGTGGCAATAACAAACAGAAATGTGTTATTTTGGGGGAAATTGCTTGGAAAGAAATTAGGGGAAATGAGAACTAAAATTGTGTGTGTGTGTGTGTGTGTGTGTGTGTGTGTGTGTGTTTATTGGCTTATATAAACAAGAATAACATTATACAAGTTTTCTCATGTCATTAGTATGTCACAAAAATAGCATAATAATTGTGGAAAAATATCTGCAACATATGTTTCATTATTAGTGATCAGTGTATAAGTTCTTGGTTTATGAACTGGTTTAAACAATTAGGAAGAAGAAGAAGAAGAAAAAGACAAAAGAGGGAGAGGGGTGGGGTCGGGTGGTTATGCTTCTCTTATTCTACTTACCGCATTTTTCGCTCTATAAGACACACTTTTCCCTTCCTAAAAAGTAAGGGGAAATGTGTGTGCGTCTTATGGAGCGAATGCAGGCGGGAGGCTCTGCTCAGTGCTCCCTTTTATTAGCCGTGTGGAGCTTGTGTGCGGCTCTTGGCTTTTCCCCAGGGAAAGAGCGCTTCACAGGCTCTTTAAAGGGAGCACAGGTCTTGGGGGAGCCTTAGCCATGCACAAGTTCTCCCGGGCAACAGAAGCCTTCATCCCGCTGCCGGGGGCTGCGTGTGGCTATCCCAGAAGCCAGGACAGCAAGCGGGATCACTGCGATCTCGCTTGCTGTCCTGGCTTCTGGGATTCAGAATATTTTTTTTCTTGTTTCCTCCTCCAAAAACTAGGTGCGTTTTATGGTCTGGTGCGTCTTATAGAGCAAAAAATATGGTAGTGTGTGTGAGGGGTTGTGTCAGCATTACTTGTATGAGTTCTTTTACTATTCACTTGTATGGGGAATTATACTTAAAATTATATAGAACACAATAACTATACAGTGGTACCTCGGGTTACATACGCTTCAGGTTACAGACTCTGTTAACCCGGAAGTAGTACCTCGGGTTAAGAACTTTGCTTCAGGATGAGAACAGAAATTGCACGGCGGCAGTGGGAGGCCCCTTTAGCTAAAGTGGTGCCTCAGGTTAAGAACAGTTTCCGGTTAAGAATGGACCTCCGGAATGAATTAAGTTCTTAACCCGAGGTACCACTGTATATGAAAATGAAAAATGGATATGTAGGTCAACATTTAATTACTCTAGAATCATTTTATCCAATTCATCCGAGCAGAAGCAACAACCACTGGACAGATGATCTTAGGATTCAACATGCTAATTTCCAGCAGTGTTCTCAAACTTGCAATTGCCAGTAGTGTGGCACCTCTGTTTTTGGTTCAATATAACAATTTAAACATTGTATATTTGTCTATTAAGGGTTTTTCCCCAAAGCTAAGTACAACAAAATAAAATACAGATACAGAAGTATGCAAAGGAACACAAATGAAACACAAAAATTTCCTTTGCTGGGGGCAGCATGGAAGAAAAAGAAAAATTGATGTCCTCAGAAGGCATGTAAAAGGTGAGTTCAGGTAAGTGCATCAGTTAGACAAGCCATAGGTTCTGAAAAACCATGGGTACAATTTAAAAAACCTACTTTTTTCTTACAACAGTCTTCCAAGGTAGGCCAGTATCACTTTCCTAACATAGCAGTGAGGTGACTGAGACTGAGAGGGAAGGTTCTTGCATCAAGTTACAAAATACATAAGAAGCTGCCTCGATACTCGCTCAGAATATCTGAATGGAATTAAATCTATCTATTCCGAACAATTCGCTAGATTAATAATTAACAATACTTTAACGGAAAGAATTGAGATAACGAAGGGGACAAGGCAGGGCTGCCTGCTATTGCCATTATTATTCATAACAACACTAGATGTTCTGCTGAAAAAAATAACTGAAACAAAAAGAGTAAAAGGTATAGAAATTGGTTTAAAAGAATACAAATATAAAGCTTTTGCAGATGATGTAGTGTTGACGTTGGAACAACTAATAAATAGTTCAATTGAGGCAATGGAAAAAATAGAAGAATATTGTCATCTTGCTGGATTTAAATTTAATAAGAGCAAAACAAAACTACTAACAGAAAACATGGATAGTAAAGAAATAGAAGAGTTACAAATGAAAACAGGACTAACAATTGCAAAAAAAAGTAAAATACTTGGGGGTATGGCTAATGACAAAAAACATCAACTTATATAAAGATAATTACGAAAAGGTGTGGACAGAGATTAAACAAGACCTGGAAATTTGGACCAGAATGAAATTATCGTTGATGGACATGCTTCCGAAACTGTTAATCTTATTCCAGACCATTCCTATTATATGTGGAACGAAACAATTTGACATCTGACGAAAACTTATTTCTAAATATATCTGGCTGGGAAAGAAACCTAGGATCAAATATAAAATCCTGACTGATGCAAAAGAAAGAGGTGGATTCTCCCAGCCAGATCTAAAAATTTATTATGAAGCATCTTGTTTTTGTTGGTTGCGTGATTGGATAGCATTAGACAATGAGGAGGTACTAGATTTAGAGGGATTCGATAATAGATACGGGTGGCACGCCTACCTGTGGTATGGAAAGACAAAAGTTCACAGAGGGTTTCTGCACCACATCATTAGAAAATCCTTGTATGAGGTATGGACTAGACATAAAAATCTCTTAGAACGTAAAACTCCGTGAGGTCTGACCAGAGCAGAATACAGTAGCACTATTACTTCCCTTGATCTAGATGCTATACTCCTATTGATGCAGCCCAGAATTGCATTGGCTTTTTTAGCTGCCGCGTCACACTGTTGGCTCATGTCAAGTTTGTGGTCAACCAAGACTCCTAGATCCTTTTCACATGTACTGCTCTCAAGCCAGGTGTCCCCCATCTTGTATTTGTGCCTCTCATTTTTTTTGCCCAAGTACAATACTTTACATTTCTCCCTGTTAAAATTCATCTTGTTTGTTTTTGCCCAGTTCTCTAATCTGTCAAGGTCGTTTTGAAGTGTGATCCTGTCCTCTGGGGTGTTAGCCACCCCTCCCAGTTTGGTGTCATCTGCAAATTTGATCAGGATGCCCTTGAGTCCATCATCCAAGTTGTTGATAAAGATGTTGAATAAGACCGGGCCCAAGACAGAACCCTGTGGCACCCCACTAGTCACTCTTCTCCAGGATGAAGAGGAACCATTGATGAGCACCCTTTGGGTTCGGTCAGTCAGCCAGTTACAAATCCACTGAGTGGTAGCATAGTCAAGACCGCATTTTACCAGCTTCTTTACAAGAATATCATGGGGCACCTTGTCAAATGCCTTGCTGAAATCAAGGTAGGCTACATCCACTGCGTTCCCTTCATCTACCAGGCTTGTAATTCTGTCAAAAAACGAGATCAGGTTAGTCTGACATGACTTATTTTTCAGAAATCCATGCTGACTATTGGTGATCACAGCATTCCTTTCTAGGTGCTCATAGACTGTTTGCTTAATGATCTGCTCCAGAATCTTCCCTGGTATTGATGTCAGACTGACTGGGCGGTAATTATTTGGGTCCTCTCTTTTCCCCTTTTTGAAAATAGGGACAACATTTTCCCTCCTCCAGTCTGCCGGGACTTCGCCTGTTCTCCAGGAATTCTCAAAGATGACTGCCAGTGGTTCTGAGATCACATCTGCCAGTTCTTTTAATACTCTTGGATGCAGTTCATCTGGCCCTGGAGACTTGAATACATCTAAACTAGCCAAGTATTCTTGTACTATCTCCTTAGTTATTCTGGGCTGTGTTTCCTTTGCTGAATCATTTGCTCCAAATTCTTCAGGTCGGGCATTGTTTTCTTTATTGGAGAAGACTGAGGCAAAGAAGGCATTGAGGAGTTCAGCCCTTTCTGTGTCCCCTGTTTGCATTTCACCATCTTCTCCTCTGAGTGACCCCACTGTTTCTTTGTTCTTCCTTTTGCTACAAACATACCCATAAAAGCCTTTTTTGTTGCTTTTAACCTCTCTAGCAAGCCTGAGTTCATTCTGTGCTTTAGCTTTTCTGACTTTGTGTCTACACGTGCTGGCTATTTGCTTGAATTCCTCTTTGGTGGTTTCCCCCCCTTTTCCATTTTTTGTACACATCCTTTTTTAATCTTAATGAGGTCTCTGTTATTCTTCTCTCCCTTAATTTTGACCCAAATGCTCTCACTTTGGCTTTGAGGTTCTAAATCTTGGATCTCTTCACAGGTATACACATCCCTGACATATAACGCCACTCCTCCTCCTTTCTTGTCTGGTCTGTTTCTCTGAAATAGATTGTATCCCCCCATTATTACATTCCAATTGTGGGACTTATCCCACCAGGTTTCAGTGATGCCTATTATGTCATATTTAGTTTGCTGTACCAAGAGCTCAAGCTCATCTTGTTTATTTCCCATGCTTTGCGCATTAGTGTACAGACATTGAAGTCCATTAATCATTCCCCCGTGTCTCTTATTTAAGGATTTTTTCCTCCCACCACTAGGTCTGCGTGCTGTTTGCTCCATTTGGTCTATGACATGTTACTGGAGGGGGATGGTAAAGTAAAGTTAAAATCATTCAAAGAATTGAGAGGATAATTAACCGATTGGTTACAATACCACCAATTACAAGATATCTTTAAGAAAGACAATAAAAGCAATGGTTTTAGTAACATCCAATCAGAGATTAAGACAGAACTGCTGGGTAGTAATAAGAAAATGATATCAAAAATGTATAAGGTACTACTAGAGTGCAAAACAAAGGATGAGGAGGTAAAGAGTGTGATGATAAGATGGGCACAGGATCTGGGGCATAATATTGATTTTGAGAGGTGGCAGGTAATGTGGAATAAAACAATCAAATTTACGGCATGTGTGGCACTTAAAGAAAACTGAATGAAAATGATGTACCGTTGGTACATCACACCAAGTAAATTAGCCAAAATGTATAGAAGCCAAGATAAATTATGTTGGAAATGTAGGGAAGAAGAAGGGAATTTCCTACATATGTGGTGGACTTGTACCAAAGTTAAAATCTTCTGGGATACTATTTATAATGAATTTAAAAAGGTCAATACCTTTTAAAATTCATTATAAATAGTAAAAAGCCAGAAGTATTTGTATTAGGATTAATTGACGAGGAAATCCACCAAAAAGATGTTAACCTATTCATGTACTCCACAACGGCGGCAAGAATCCTTCTGGCCCAAAAATGGAAACAGCAAGAGCTCCCCACTCTAGACGACTGGCAGATAAAGATGGTAGAGTACGTGGAACTGGCAAAGTTGACGGAGAAAATTAGGAAGCGACCCGCTGAAAGATTTCAAAGGGACTGGAGCAAATTTATAAATTATTTGAAAGAAAGTTGTAAACACCTAAAAACGTTTGTAACATTAATGTGAAATGTTTTGTAATGTGGAAAGAAGGAGCTAATTTACAAATGAAAGGGTGATTGTTAAATGATTATATATGGTAAAGAAGTGATTATAGAAATGTGACAAATATGTTAAACTAATAGGAAAGTCAGAAAGAATGATGGAAGGAAGTCGATGCTCGCTTGGAGCAGTAATATAAGCTTGGGATATGTATTATAAAATGAAATGAAATATGGAAAACTCAATAAAAACCATGATTTAAAAAACAACAACAACAGAATATCTGTCCGCATAGCCCTGATGGGGTCTCAGGGAGTGACAATTCTTCCCTAGTTCTTATTTAATCAGAGATGCCAGGGAAGGGACCTGGGACCTTCTGCATGCCACTGAGCTACAATGTTTCCCCCTCAAATACATAAATATGTGGTGAAGAGATTAGTCATTTGAAGAGAGAATTTTCCATGTTTGTGTCCTGATAATCTGATCAAGTGACCAGAGCCTGATTTCATGATGGCTCAAGATAGACTCAGCAGACCATTGGGGGTTGGGGTGTAGCATGAGGACACAGCCCAGGAAAGCCTGTTACTGTGGTTTCAGCTGACAATGACAGTCAAGGCCAAAGAAACGGATGCTCAGACTGATACAAAGTAATGTGACCATGGCATGTGTTGCCTCACCACTTGTACCATGTATCTCAGAAACAAAGGAAGCCGACACCATTCTATGTGGCCAAAGAATGGAAATGGAGATAAGCACAGCTGTGGTCACCTTGTCAAATATCAACGCAGCAGTCTGTTTGTCTTATGCCCACTCTAGCTGTCAGCTGAAATGTCCCGTGCTGCTATTATGTCATCCTGGCCACCCCAAAAGGTAGCCTGAGCTTGTGGGGACTCGCGAAGCGGGCAGTTCAGTTCAAGGGTGGCTCGGGGGCCGGTTAAACGACCCCCATGGGCTGCTTAGAAGCCACCCAGAGTGGCTGGAGAAACCCAGCCAGATGGGCGGGGTACAAAGAATAAATCATACAATGTTTTTAAACAAATAAAAAAAAACCCCTAGTTTAATCCATGGTAACATTAGCACTGTATACAGCAATGGGCTCCTTGAATATCTTTATGTATTTATTTAAAATATTTTTACTTTTGCTCTTGTTACCGGAGAATCCGAGGGCTCCCTTGGGCAGAAATCAAGACACCAACCAAAGCAATTTGGAGCAAATCAGCAGCCTGTAGGCTCGGTCTTTATTGAAGAAAGACTGTCGCGACAGGACTCCCACCGCCCACGAGGTGAAGCAAGATGGAAGCCCAGAACAAAAGAAGACCCCAACTTTTATTAGCTTCTAATCCCCTGAGTTACACCCCTAGAAATACATCGTAACTACATCATGACTACATTAAAAACAGGAGGAGTCAGGGGAGGGGTTGCTCAGGTAATCTGAGTACCATGACACCTGGCCAGAGCCCCTTTCCCCCCTCCCCATGAGTCATTTCCAGAAGACAAAAGGATAGGCGCAGTTTCCTGCCCCCTGAGGGGAATCCGATCACTGTCCCTTTGTCATAGTCCGTGTTGAATCCACTAGTGTATGCAGTTCGTTGTGTTCTTGATAGTCTTCTGTCTGAGCCCATCAAGATGACTATCAAGGTTGCCATGCCAACTGGGAAGGGCTGTAGTGTACGTGCCTCCTTGCTTGAGGGATTATGGCCACCCCCCTTTGATAGTCCTTGTGATATGAAGCAGAATAAAAGTGGTCCGGTGAAGATCCGATGTACGGCTGATTTATAGTGAATTTATGAAGAAAACTGTCCTAGAAGATCAAAGCGCTTTCGCTTTTCCGGAAGCTGGTTGCAACATTTTGATTAGATCAGTCACAGTCAATTGAACTCGGAAACTTTGTATTTGAGAGCTGTCAAAGTATAGGGAAGCGCGCCTTTGCCTGCAGTACCTGCGTGGCCGCCACAAGGGGCGCTGTTCGGTAGCACTGATTGGTTGAAGCGGCAGCCGATTGACCTCGAGTTCGGAGAGTTGGTCAACCCATAAGAATAGGGCGAGGTAGAGTTTCACGGTCTACTCAGGGAAAAGATATGAAAATAACAGGGGCAAGCTGCCAAGAGATGTTTTTTCTGTCAGAAAACGGGGCACTTTGCCAGAGTGTGTCCAGAGCGTCGTAACTGGCAGGGTGTGATGGCCTGGGAATCTGATTCAGAGACTGAACCGGAGGAATCCCAGCCTGCACAGGAGTCCCCGCCTCCAAGGCCGGCTGAGCCGGGGCAGGGCCTTGAGTCTGAAGCGCCTGCACCTGTGTCGGATCCTCAGGAGCAGACACCAGATGAATCCACTCTGGCTCCGGAGGTGATTGAGGACCAATTGCCTACAGGTGCGCCTCTCCCAGCCCTGTCAGGGGAAGGTGAGCCTCCCCCTGGGTCCAGTAACCCTCCAGCCTCTCCTGAGCTGCAGAGGCTCAGGGCAGAGAGGCGGAGGGAACTGGGTTCTTTCAGGAGGAGTGCTCGCCTTAAGGCCAGGAGAGGCGGGTCACCTGTGGGCCGGGACCGCCCCTGGCCTCAGAGAAGATAAAGGCCAGGTTGCGGGAGCAACGTCGTTGGAAACCTGTTTCTGCCAGCACCCAGACCTGTTCTTCCAGAGCTCCCGACCTTGCCTGGCCCCTCGCTTTGGACCCCGCTTCGCCCTTGGGTGGACAGTCTCCAGACCCTCAACCCAGGACCGGACTCTGACCACGCCTCACTGTAACCTCCCCCTGGGACCAGCACACAGGGAATGGTTGGGGCCACCCAGCAGGCAGAGGCAGAGGAACCCCAGACTTCGGGAAACGGGGAAGCCTGGCTGGTGGTGAACCGAGGCAACAGCCAGGCGGGAGCAACAGCGAAAGTCCTCGGCTCGGACACCCCAAAGCAAGCATAATGTTGAAGGTGGTCTTAGAGCTCCCGAATGGCCACGCGGTGGAGGAGTTGGCTTTGGTTGATTCCGGAGCTTCGGCGTCATTTTTGGAGAGCCACTGTGGTGTAATGGTTAAGAGCGGTAGTCACGTAATCTGGGGAACGGGGTTCGCGTCTCCGCTCCTCCACATGCAGCTGCTGGGTGACCTTGGGCCAGTCACACTTCTCTCTGAAGTCTCTCAGCCCCACTCACCTCACAGAGTGTTTGTTGTGGGGGAGGAAGGGAAAGGAGATTGTTAGCCGCTTTGAGACTCCTGAAGGGGAGTGAAAGGCGGGATATCAAATCCAAACAACTCTTCTTCTTCAAGGAGTTTGCAGAGCAGCACCAACTGAACCTGAGGCCTTTGGATTTTCCGCTGCAAGTCACTACAATTGCTGGGAGAGAACTGTTGGGAGGTGAAGTGACCCATCAAACGCCTCCCATGAGGATGCGGGTGTCTACCCACTCCGAGGTCATCGCCTTTCACGTGGCCACATTGGCGGGTCCGCCTATCATACTGGGCATGAGCTGGTTGGCCTTTCACGATCCGGTGGTCTCCTGGCATCAACGGTCACTGATTTTTTTTTTTTCTTCTGAAAAGATCAAGGCAGTTAACAAAAAATACAAAAATCAAGCCATAATTTAGCAATTTAAAATATTTGTTGGGAAAGCAGAAGCAGGAAAAGAAACCTACCCCGTACCTCTCCTAGCAGAGAAGCTCCTATGACAGCAAGGACCCCTTGCAAACAAAAAGATACAAGAAAGATCCTTCTTCTGGGGCCTGCCTGGTGTTAGCCTGTGTGTAGTTCAGATTCGGACGTTTGATTGCATTTCCTGCCATTTTGGGTGCAGAGTGCTCTGTGTCAGAGCTGGCCCACACCTCCTTGCAGGCATGTCTTAAGCAACTGTCCAACTGCAGCAGCCCCATTTCCTTTGTAAAAGACGATGAGGAACCCAACAGAGGATGAAGTACCAAGGCACTGATGCCCCTGCTATTTGCAGAATTCTAATGATCCCAGCAGAGCTGATTCTCTACTGAGGACTTGTTGCCTCAGTTGGCCGGAATGACTGACTGCAGGTACAAGGCAGGGCAGACCTCGTAGATACCCAGGGCTTTAGCCCCCTCAATATTTCTAGGAAGGGTGCTCAGTCCCCCCAGTATTGAGGGGACCGCCATCCCCCACCACCAGGCTGTTGCTGTGGCCACAAATGACTGTCCCCAGCAGCCGTGGGAGGCCAAGGGCCCTGTTAGCCACGAGGGACATGCGAGAAATATGAATGGCCACGCCTGGCAGGGGAGGCGAAGATGGAGGAGAGGAGAGGGGAGGGGGGAAATTTGATTTAATCCATTTGCATTCTGCAGGGTATCATAACAGGTTTCCAAACAAATAAACAACTTTTAACCAAGACGAAGGAACCAGAATGATTGGCAACTCAAACTAGAGCAAAATCCTTAGTTTTTCACCCCATCTTAATGCAGCCTATGGGACCAAACAATTCATTTGGCGCCGGGCGTAGGTACCTGAGCGGGACGTACGACAGGTGTGGATGAACACATCTAGGTCACATTGAGTAATTTGACCACACAGATGGGCCAGTGAGTGAAAGATGAAGGAGAATTTGGAATGTTAATAACTCCTCCCACCCATCTCAGGCAAACTGGTGGGGCAGCTACATGCATTCTCGGAAAACACAAGATTATTAAATCCATTCCCAGCTGGATTAAATCCTGGCCATGGGGGCTCAGCCCGCCCCCCCCCCCACTATCCCCCATCGCCAGGTTGTAGTTATGGGGCTGCAAATGACAGTCACCTACAGCTGCAGGAGGCACACACCATAGGTAGCCGAGTGGGACATGAGAGAATCAGAACAGGTGGAGTCTTCACCATCTATCTCCTATGAGAGAAGCAACTGTGACAGTAAGGACCCCTTTCTAAACCAAAAGATACAAGAAAGCAGGGGTAACGGGTATATGGGGCTTCAGCCCCCTCAATATTTCTAGGCAGGGGGATCAGTCCCTCCGATACCGAAGGGGCCGCCACTGGCCACCGCTGGGTTGTTATGGGACTGCAAGTGGCCGTCTTGAGCAGCCACAGGAGGCATGGGATGTAGGTAGCCAAGTAGGACATGCGATGGACGTGGATGGACACGCCTGGGTCACATCCGAGGAATTTGACTGCAATTTGGCAAAAAGCTGATTACAGAATAGCAGCTGCCTCTTGAATTGTGCCCGCCATCCCTTCTCCTGCCTGTGAGTAGCTGCTTGGTCTGCCTATGCAGCTTCAGTCAAGTTAGCCTTGAAAAGTTTGTGCATTCTGGCCCCACCATTCTCCCCCCACCGCCGCCACTGCTTACCTATTCGCCTACTTTTCACCTTTGAATCCCTGGATTAGTACATGTGGAATGTGCACATAAGCACAGAGAGTGAAATTATGTGAACAGTCAAGTCCACAGTAATTTGAAATGAAGCATTTCCAGGTACAGGAGGTAATTATCCCTCAGGTGAGAGACACATTTCTTTCAAGAGGAATTTCTTGGTAGGCTGAAGCAGTATTTGCCTTACAGCGCCTGTCACCAATATCTCCTGGAACTGAATCATAGGCCTTCTAAGCACCGATCATTGCAGGAAATTGTCAAGATCTAGTGGTGACCTGATGCTTAACAATGTAGCAGAAAATGTGATTTATTGTTTTTCATACCTCATTATCTACCACAAGATTCTCTGCGGGTCATTATGCCATCCACATCCTTCTTTGGAGGTCCTTTAAGCAGAGGCTTGACAACCATATGTCAGGAGTGCTCTGATGGTGTTTCCTGCTTGGCAGGGGGTTGGACTCGATGGCCCTTGTTGTCTCTTCCAACTCTATGATTCTATGATTCTCTAACACCCCTCCCCTCTAAGTTCCAGTCCTGCCCGGGAGGTTGCATTCATAGTCCTCAAGGTACGCCGGCGGCCTACGTGTGTGTTGCGGCCTGGGGTGCTCTATAACACGCACCAGACCATAACACGCACGTAGTTTTTAGAGGAGGAAAACAAGAAAAAAAATATTCTAAATGAAACAGTGGATGTATGATTTTTGTGGTTCATGCTGTGGCCACAGACATGTGATCTGACAGTGAGTTTGGAGTAGCCCATTGCAAAAATCCTGAGGATCCATGTGGATCTATGCTTTGTAACCATGTTTTTGCACCACTGCGACCCTAGGCAACAGTGGGTGCGTGATTTTTTGGGTGCAGGCTGTAGCCATGGACATGCTATGTTATCTGATGGTGAACTTGGGGTGACCCAATGCAAAAATCCTGAGGATCCATGTGGATCCGTGCTTTGTAACCACGTTTTTGCACCATTGCAGCCCCAGGCAACAGTGGGTGCGTGATTCTTTTGGTACAGACTGTAGCCATGGACATGTAATGTGATCTGATGGTGAATTTGGGGTGACCCAGTGCAAAAATCCTGAGGATCCATGTGGATCCGTGCTTTGTCACCACGTTTTAAATGGGGTGGGAAGGAAAAACACAGAAGGGACAAGGAGCACAAGAGGGGTGTGCGGAGAAGCAGCTGGCTAAGAATGCAGGGGAGGGGGTTTAACGGGGTGGGGGGGAGGAAAGGAAAGCAAAAGTCTCCCCCAAGCCAGCCCCCCCTCTCTCTCCCACCTGCATGTTTTTCGGCTGCCTGCGAGTCCCTAGAGCACGGAGAGGAGGAGGTGGTGGGCTGGAGCCTGCACGCAGTGTGACTCGGAAAGAATTAGAAGGAAGGACTCGATCCTTTCCTTAACCCTCTGCTTGCCAGGAGGGCAGGGGATTCCCTTCTCTTTGTTGAGTTTGAGCAAACGCAGCAACAGAAGCAGGTGGGCAGTAGGACCCTGAGGCAGAATGCAGGAAAGCAGCAGCTTCCGCCTTCCCTCCGCCCGCCCGCCCGCCCGATCTTATTTTTGCCTGATTTTTGCCTATTTTTGCCCCTGCGCTCCGGCGAGTCAGCTCCAGGGACCACACATTCGCTCAATAACATGCACAGACATTTCCCCTTACTTTTTAGGAGAAAAAATCTGCGTGTTATAGAGCGAAATTTACGGTAGCTGGGGAAAGACACAGCTGTTGATAATGAGGCTTCAGCGTTCTTAGAGGAGAAAGGGGCGAGGCAGAAAGGCTTTTGATTTTCTTTCACCCATAGAAGCCCAGCTAAAACATTTATATATATTAGAAAATTTCAGTACTTCCTAATCCATGAAATTCAGAAGCTTTATAACGAAACATTGCAGTACACCTTTAGCTTAAACACATTCCTGCTTTTCTCTCTGGTACTGAATGTGGGAAACACCCTATGTGCTTTACAGGCATTTCACACAACCTTGCCATTACTTGATAAGTGTAATTGCGTGTCAAGGTCCCCAAGCCACCCCTCAAATAACTCACAACACACACATAATTTTTGTTTAAGGTTTTTGGCATAATTTTGGCCACAACTTTATTAACATACATGATTGTTAGTGGTTGCTTAGGCATTGGTTAAGACTATCTTTTTTTTTTAAATATAAACTATTTTATTAAGTTTTAAAACACACAATAAAGAGTAAACACACAAAATCCCCTCACCAAACAGAATAACAAACAAAACACCAAATGCAAGAACACCAACAAACACTATAGATAGAAAAAAGAAAAAAGAAAAAGAAAAACATAACTATTCAAAAACTTTTTTATATAACTAACTGGACTTCCTCACATCTCCCTTACCCTGCGTTCTTTATAATAGAAAATACCAGCAAATTGTTACCTTATTTCATATCTTATTTTGTACTTTTCAAACGTTATATTTTTTAATTTTAAAGTAGTTTTTGTCAGTTATTTGTACCTTAAATTAAACATTGTATTACTTTAAACTTCGACCTTATCTTACTTATAACTTAGTTTCTATATCTCACAATCAAATTACTGGAGCCATATTTTTCTAGACCATGCAATTTCTTAACATTCATATAACTTATATTGTTTTTGTAAGTAGTCTTTAAATTTTTTCCAGTCCTCTTCCGTTGTTTCTTCTCCCAACTCTCAGATACTGCCAGTCATTTCAGCCAGTTCCATATAGTCCATCAGTTGCGTCTGCCACTCTTCCAGTGTGGGCAAATCTTGTGCCTTCCAATGTTTTGCAATAAGTATTCTTGCTGCTGTAGTCGTGTACATAAAAAAGGTTCTGTCCTTTTTTAGCACTTTCTGGCCGACTATGTCCAAAAGGAAGGCCTCTGGTTTCTTGGTAAAGGTATATTTAAATACCTTTTTTAGCTCATTGTAGATCATTTCCCAGAAGGCCTTCACTTTTGGACAAGTCCACCAGAGGTGAAAAAATGTCCCTTCAGCCTCCTTACATTTCCAGCATTTATTATCAGACAGGTGATATATCTTTGCAAGCTTGACTGGGGTCATGTACCACCTATATATCATTTTCATAATGTTTTCCTTCAAGGCATTACATGCCGTGAATTTCATTCCGGTGGTCCATAACCTTTCCCAGTCCTCAAACATAATGTTATGCCCAATATCCTGTGCCCATTTTATCACGGCTGATTTGACTGTCTCATCCTGAGTGTTCCATTTAAGCAGCAAGTTATACATTCTTGAAAGTACCTTAGTCTTTGGTTCTCACAATTCTGTCTCTAACTTCGATTTTTCCACCTGGAATCCTATCTTTTTATCCAATTTAAATACCTCTTGAATTTGAGCGTAGTGTAACCAATCTCGCACCTTATTCTTTAATTTTTCCAAACTCTGCAACCTCCAATTATCTCCGATTTTTTCTATTATTTCCCAATATTTCGGCCAACCGGCCTCCATATTGAGTCTTTTTCGGGCCTTCGCCTCCATTGGTGATAACCATTCTCGGGGTCTTGTTTTCTAATAAGTCTTTATATTTTGTCCAGACAATAAATATTGCTTTTCTGACAATATGGTTTTTGAATCCTTTGTGAACCTTTACCTTGTCGTACCACAAATATGCATGCCATCCAAAAGCATTATTAAACCTTTCCAGATCTAGGACATCAGTGTTCTCTAACAGTAACCAATCCTTCATCCAGCAGAAGGCTGCGGCTTCATAATATAACCTTAAGTCCGGCAGGGCAAATCCCCCTCTTTCCTTTGCATCAGTTAAAATCTTAAATTTTATTCTGGGCTTTTTGCCCTGCCAGACAAACTTAGAAATATCTTTCTGCCACTTTCCAAAACACTCCACTCTGTCCACAATCTGTAGGGTTTGAAACAAAAACAACATCTTTGGCAATACATTCATCTTTATAGCTGCAATTCGACCCAACAAGGAATCATAGAATCATAGAATCATAGAATCATAGAGTTGGAAGAGACCACAAGGGCCATCGAGTCCAACCCCCTGCCAAGCAGGAAACACCATCAGAGCACTCCTGACATATGGTTGTCGAGCCTCTGCTTAAAGACCTCCAAAGTAGGAGACTCCACCACACTCCTTGGCAGCAAATTCCACTGTCGAACAGCTCTTACTGTCAGGAAGTTCTTCCTAATGTTTAGGTGGAATCTTCTTTCTTGTAGTTTGGATCCATTGCTCCGTGTCCGCTTCTCTGGAGCAGCAGAAAACAACCTTTCTCCCTCCTCTATGTGACATCCTTTTATATATTTGAACATGGCTATCATATCACCCCTTAACCTCCTCTTCTCCAGGCTAAACATGCCCAGCTCCCTTAGCCGTTCCTCATAAGGCATCGTTTCCAGGCCTTTGACCATTTTGGTTGCCCTCCTCTGGACACGTTCCAGTTTGTCAGTGTCCTTCTTGAATTGTGGTGCCCAGAACTGGACACAGTACTCCAGGTGTGGTCTGACCAGAGCAGAATACAGTGGCACTATTACTTCCCTTGATCTAGATGCTATACTCCTATTGATGCAGCCCAGAATTGCATTGGCTTTTTTAGCTGCCGCGTCACACTGTTGGCTCATGTCAAGTTTGTGGTCAACCAAGACTCCTAGATCCTTTTCACATGTACTGCTCTCAAGCCAGGTGTCACCCATCTTGTATTTGTGCCTCTCATTTTTTTTGCCCAAGTGCAATACTTTACATTTCTCCCTGTTAAAATTCATTTTGTTTGTTTTTGCCCAGTTCTCTAATCTGTCAAGGTCGTTTTGAAGTGTGATCCTGTCCTCTGGGGTGTTAGCCACCCCTCCCAGTTTGGTGTCATCTGCAAATTTGATCAGGATGCCCTTGAGTCCATCATCCAAGTAGTTGATAAAGATGTTAAATAAGACCGGACCCAAGACAGAACCCTGTGGCACCCCACTAGTCACTCTTCTCCAGGATGAAGAGGAACCATTGATGAGCACCCTTTGGGTTCGGTCAGTCAGCCAGTTACAAATCCACTGAGTGGTAGCAGAGTCAAGACCGCATTTTACCAGCTTCTTTACAAGAATATCATGGGGCACCTTGTCAAATGCCTTACTGAAATCAAGGTAGGCTATATCCACTGAGTTCCCTTCATCTACCAGGCTTGTAATTCTGTCAAAAAATGAGATCAGGTTAGTCTGACATGACTTATTTTTCAGAAATCCATGCTGACTATTGGTGATCACAGCATTCCTTTCTAGGTGCTCACAGACTGTTTGCTTAATGATCTGCTCCAGAATCTTCCCTGGTATTGATGTCAGACTGACTGGGCGGTAATTATTTGGGTCCTCTCTTTTCCCCTTTTTGAAAATAGGGACAACATTTGCCCTCCTCCAGTCTGCCGGGACTTCGCCTGTTCTCCAGGATTTCTCGAAGATGACTGCCAGTGGTTCTGAGATCACATCTGCCAGTTCTTTTAATACTCTTGGATGCAGTTCATCTGGCCCTGGAGACTTGAATACATCTAAACTAGCCAAATATTCTTGTACTGTCTCCTTAGCTATTCTGGGCTGTGTTTCCTTTGCTGAATCATTTGCTCCAAATTCTTCAGGTCGGGCATTGTTTTCTTTATCGGAGAAGACTGAGGCAAAGAAGGCATTGAGGAGTTCAGCCCTTTCTGTGTCCCCTGTTTGCATTTCACCATCTTCTCCTCTGAGTGACCCCACTGTTTCTTTGTTCTTCCTTTTGCTACGAACATACCCATAAAAGCCTTTTTTGTTGCTTTTAACCTCTCTAGCGAGCCTGAGTTCATTCTGTGCTTTAGCTTTTCTGACTTTGTGTCTACACGTGCTGGCTATTTGTTTGAATTCCTCTTTGGTGGTTTCCCCCCTTTTCCATTTTTTGTACACATCCTTTTTTAATCTTAATTCAGTTAAAAGTTCTTTAGATAGCCACCCTGGCTTCTTTAGGCACCTTCCATGTTTCCGTCTCATTGGTATTGCCTGACGTTGTGCTTTTACTATCTCCCTCTTAACAAACTCCCAGCCATCATGAACTCCCTTTCCTTTTAGTATTACTGTCCATGGGATCTCACCCAGCACTTCCCTAAGTTTTATGAAGTCGGCTTTCTTAAAGTCAAGAAATTGAGTCCTAGTATGCTTGGCTGCTCCTTTCCGCTGTATAGTAAACTTCAGAAGAGCATGATCACTCGCGCCTAATGATCCTTCCACTTCTACCCCACTAACCAGGTCATCAACATTGGTTAGGACCAGATCTAAAATGGCTGTTCCTCTTGTTGCTTCTCCCACTTTCTGGACAATGAAGTTGTCTGCAAGGCCAGTGAGGAATCTGTTTGACCTTATGCTCTTGGCTGAGTTTGACGTCCAACAAATATCCGGGTAATTGAAGTCCCCCATTACTACTATCTCCCTTCCTTTTGCATGCTTGGCCATCTGTTCCAGGAAGGCATCATCTATGTCCTCCGTTTGGCTTGGGGATCTATAGTAAACTCCCACAATGAGGTCTCTGTTATTCTTCTCTCCCTTAATTTTGACCCAAATGCTCTCACATTGGCTTTGAGGTTCTAAATCTTGGATCTCTTCACAGGTATACACATCCCTGACATATAACGCCACTCCTCCTCCTTTCTTGTCTGGTCTGTTTCTCTGAAATAGATTGTATCCCCCCATTATTACATTCCAATCGTGGGACTTATCCCACCAGGTTTCAGTGATGCCTATTATGTCATATTTAGTTTGCTGTACCAAGAGCTCAAGCTCATCTTGTTTATTTCCCATGCTTTGCGCATTAGTGTACAGACATTGAAGTCCATTAATCATTCCCCCGTGTCTCTTATTTAAGGATTTTTTCCTCCCACCACTAGGTCCGCGTGCTGTTTGCTCCATTTGGTCTATGACATTTGGATGATCATCTTCATTAATTGATAGACTCCTACCTTCAGGAGCACTGTCTCCCTCCCCCACATTAGTCAGTTTAAAGCCCTCCTGATGAGGTTTCTGAGATTTTTGGCAAAAACATTCCTCCCAACCGTTGTGAGGTGCAGCCCATCACTTGCCAGAAGTCCATCTTCAAGAAACTGCAGTCCGTGATCTAAGAATCCAAACCGTTCCTGTTTACACCATTTGCGAAGCCAGCTGTTCACTTCCACTATTTTCCCCTCTCTCCCTGGGCCACGTCGTTCAACTGGGAGGACAGACGAGATGACAATTTGTGCATTTAGTTGCTTCAATTTCCTGCCGAGAGCCTCGTAGTCTCTTTTGATCTTCTGGAGGCTATTGCTTGCAGTGTCATTGGTTCCCACATGAACCAAGAGGAAGGGGTATTTGTCAGTGGGTTTTATGATTCCTTGCAGTCGTTCAGTTACATCTTGGATCTTAGCCCCGGGGAGACAGCACACTTCCCGAGACATCTTGTCAGGCCCACAGATCACTGCTTCTGTTCCCCTCAGTAGGGAATCCCCTATCACCACTACACGCCTCCTCTTGGGTTTGGTCGGGGTTCTTCCGTGAGCTGTCCGTTCCAAGGTCGCCTGCACATTCCCTGAGGACTGACTTTGCTGCTCGTCTTCATATACCTGATCGACTGTAATGAGGGAGAGATCCTCAAATGGAGTCTGCTCTTCGTCTTCCATGCTAGGGGAGAGGACCTCAAAGCGATTGTGTATTTCTAAACAATCAGAGTGAACCCTGGGCCTCCTACTTCTTTGAGTCACGTTTCTCCATATATCTGGCTCCTGTGTTGATGAACTAGCCTCCTTCTCAGGGGAGTCCCCTGTCTCCTCCTTGGTGGGGACGGTGTGCTCTGTTGCTTCCAAGAAGAGCTCCAGCTCTCTAATTCTTTGGAGCGTAGCTACACGTTCCTCCAGTTGCTGGACTTTGTCTTTTAAAAGGGCAATCAACATGCAATTGCTGCAGGTGAAGCTGCCTGCAACCTTTGGCAAGATGGCAAACATTGCGCAGGAATCGCAGGCGACTGCAGCTGTTCCCTCCCCTTCCATCTTGAGATCGTGTTGTTGGGGGTGGCTACAGAGGTCCTCCATCATAAAAAGCTTGAAGACAGGACAAATAACTTCGCCCACAAAAAAAAAACCTAGGTCTCCCCCAACAAACGTTTGAGACTAGCTCCCCTAAATCTAAAAGATGGATATAACTCCTTCTTCAACTGCTGCCCTACAAACTCCCCTAGGAAAGTTTCAATCTTGACCAAGTTTCTAGATCCTTTTTAATTTCTAGCCAACATTTTTCATAATTGTCTTTAAATAAGTTCAGGTTTTTAGCAGTCAAATTTACCCCTAGTTATTTCACCTTCTTTACAATTTTTAGGTCTGTCTCTTTCTGAAACCTTTCTGATTCCTCAGTTGTCAATTTTTTTCCCAAAACCTTGGTTTTTTGCTTGTTCAGTTTAAACCTCGCCACACGACCAAACTCATGAATTAATTCTAAAACTCTTTTCGTGCTAGATTCTGGCTCCTGTAATGTTAAAACCAAGTCATCTGCAAAAGCTTTCAGTTTGTATTGTTTCACTCCGACCTGTATTCCTTGCACCAACCGGTCCTCCCTAATCATGTTCAAAAACACCTCCAGGACTGAGATAAATAACAAAGGGGATATGGGGCAACCTTGTCGTGTTCCTTTTTCAATTTTAAACTCTTCTGTCACCACATTGTTAACTATCAGTTTAGCTTTTTGCTCTGAGTAAATTGCCTCTGTTCCATTTTCAAACCCCCGTCCCACTCCCATCCCTTCAAGGTTTTTCTTCATGAATTTCCAAGAAATGTTGTCAAAGGCCTTCTCTGCATCAATAAAAATTAGCACTGCTTTTGTATTTATGTTGGTTTGCAAAAGTTCCAAAATGTCAATAATGTTCCTAGTGTTATCAAACAAATGTCTACCTGGGAGAAAGCCTGCCTGGTCTTTATGAATTACTTCATTTAACACTTTTTTGAGTCTATTTGCCAAGATATCTGCAAAAATTTTGTAATCCACATTTAGGAGTGAGATGGGACGGTAGTTCTTAAGTTGAGTCTTTTCAGTTTCCAATTTAGGTTTCAATGTGATGAAAGCTTCTTTCCACGATTCCGGCGCCTTCTTCCCCTCCATGATCTGATTACAAACCTCCAATAGTGGTTGTATCAAAAAATCTTTCAATGTTTTATAATACTTGGAGGTAAGACCATCTGGCCCTGGAGATTTGCCTAGTTGCATATTCTGAATGGCACCCTCAATTTCATGTTGTGTTATCTTATAGTTCAGGATTGTTCTCTTTTCCTGAGATAATTTCGGTAACCCATTAATTTTTATGAATTGGTCTATCTCCGTCTCATTTTGCGGCCCTTGCGTATAAAGTTGTTTGAAGTATCTCTGGAAGCACTTTCTAATTTCCTCTGGTTTCTGGATATTTCTCCCTTCAATCTCTAGGTTTGTAACCGTATTCAATTTTTGTCTCTTCTTCAACTGCCATGCTAGCAGTTTCCCACACTTATTCGCTGATTCAAATGATTTTTGTTTCATTTGTTTAATTTTCCACTCAACTTCTTGATTTATCAATTTAGCATATTGTGCTTGGTGGAATTTGATTTCTCTCAGAACCTCCTGTGATTTTGGTTTTGATCTCAATTTTTTCTCACCATCTCTTATCTTCTCTAAGATCTTATCCTTTTTTTCATTCCAAAGTCTTTTCTTTATCGTATTCTGTTGTATCAAAAACCCTCTCATAACAGCTTTACTTGCGTCCCAGATTACTCTTTTTTCCACCGTGGTATTCAAATTTATTTCAAAGTAGTCTTTCAAAGTTTTTTGGGCCTTCTTCACAATCTCCTGATCTCTTAATAGGGTGTCATTCATTTTCCATCTGAAGGAACCGATTGGAGTAAGTCTCATTTCCACTTTCATAGCGTTATGGTCGGAGCAGGTTTTGGGACAGATTTCCACTTTTCTGGTCTTAGGTGCCAGCCCTCTAGTTATCCATATTTGGTCGATTCTTGTCCAAGACAGATGGGCTTCAGAAAAGAATGTTCCTTCTTTACCTAGGGGGTTCTTTGTCCTCCAAATGTCAATCAAGTCCATATTGTCAATTAGTTCAAAAAAGGTTTTAGGTAGTCTGCCGTCTTTTGTTAAGTTTTGATTTTGTGACTTGTCCATATTTGTGGAGACCACCCCATTCATAACTCCCATCATAATGATGTTGGTATAGTCCAAATAGTCCAGCATTGTCTCATGCAGTTTCTTATAGAATTCTGATTTCCCCTCATTCGGTGCATAGATTCCTAAAATTAAAAACTTTTCTCCTTGAGTCTGTATCTCAATAGCCAAAATTCTTCCTTGCTCATCTTTAAATAAAAATTTTGGTGACAGGCTCTCCTTTGCATAAATCACCACTCCTCTTTTCTTAACTCTCTCCGATGAGATAAATTCTTGGCCTAATCTTTTATTGATTAACACTTTCCTATGGAGCCTAGTCACATGCGTTTCCTGCAAGCAAATAATGTCCAATTGTTCTTTTTGCAATATGTGAAATATTCTTCTTCTTTTTTCCGGGGAATTCCCGCCATTAATGTTCCAACTAAGAAGCTGCAGAGTCATCCTGGATCATTCTGTTATTCCTTTGGTGGTGGCGTCTCTTCCTTTGAATCCTCTGGTCCCCAGGGTGCAGGTGTAGGTGCAGGTACCGGCGGAGGTGGTGGCCAGGATGCTATTGCTCCTTTCTGAAGGTCCTCTTTGTGGTCGTTCAAAAACTTTTGTTGGTCTTCTGCTGTCTTAATTTTAACTTTCTTTCCTTTGAAGTTGAAGGATAATCCTTGAGGAAATTCCCACCTAAAGGGAATTGAGTTGCCTTTCAGTAGTTTTGTTAATTCCGTATATGTAGCTCTAAGGTCCAAGAGTTGTTTCAGAATATCTTTGTAAGTTTCTGCTCTGTTGCCTTGAATGTCAAGTGATTTTCCAAAATGAAGGCCTAGTATTTTATCTCTCTCTTGCTTGGATCTCAAAATGATCAAACAGTCTCTGGATCTGTCCTTCCTCACCACTCTTCCCAATCTAAAAGCACTTACAATTTTAAAATCCTTATCTTCTTCTATCCCCCAGAACTTTGAGAATTCCGATGTCAAATAGCCGATCAAATCTCCCTGTTCAAGTTCTGGGATTGCTCTCAATCTAAGGTTGTTTTCCCTATTTCTCAGTTCAACCATAGACAGGTAGGCCTGCTGTTCACCAATCTGTTTGTGCAAGGGCTTTACCTCCACCTTTATTGCCTCAAGCTTCTGATTGGCTTCCACGGCTTTTTGGTTAGCTTCCTCAGCCAATTTGCGATTTTCTGCAGTTGCTTCCTGGAGATTCCCAATTGCTTGTGTATGTTGAGCAACTTGGTCAGTCAGTTTGCTTATAGTGGCTGTGGCTTGGTCAATTTTGGACGAATGCTCATCCGCCTTCTTATTTAAAATTTCCAATTGTCCCAAAAATTGATCTAAGACTGCTGCAGATCCTCCTGAAGCCATATCCTCTAATGGTGTTTGCTCAGCTACCCCTTCTTGTGTCCCTAAAACAGCTGGGACAGATGATCTGCGTGGCGGAGAAGTCAAGGTTGTTTGTACCAGTTGTTTAGCTTTCGTTTTAGCCAATCTTGCTTTCCCTGTGCCACTCATTCCAATCCTGTCTATGTGCGGCATTGGTTAAGACTATCTGTTCCCCCCCCCCGCCCCCCGCCTGGGGACAGAACTTACTTCCGGATTCCACCGAAAGCCATTAAGGGAAAACAATATTGGGGAGAAATGGAGCTGAGCGACAGGCCCTCACTTCTCCCCGCATGCTCCCTAGGGCTTGCCGGTCCTAGCCCCATTCCAGGGATTCGGACGAAAACATGGCAAGCCCCTGGGTTCCTTTAATGGAATTCCCTTTCCGCAGCAGCGTTGGAGGGGCAGGCCCAGCCAATCCTTGCCCCTGTTCCAAACAATTTGATAACCAATGCCTAACCGCAACTTACAAGTTGTGACGATTTGCAGTAGGCAAAAAACAAATCAGCCAGATGGACAAAATTCCTACCAGTCCCCTGCCACAACAGCAGATGACCCCATGACAGGCATAGCAAGGTCGACGCAGAAAACCCTTAAATTTAGGGCGGGCGGGTGTTCCGATGCACACAGCAAAGAGAAAGTTTCCAAGCTGCGTGCACAGAGTATAAAGCATTAGATCCCTCCCACCAAATTGCAACACATAAATTGCCCCAGCAACTCAACCAACTAATCATTGCCACAGGCCAACTTTTCAATCATGCCTGGCAACCAAGGAGGGGGTGTGTGGCCTGATAGACCCCACCGCAACCAGCGCTCTCCATTAAGGAGAACACTCTTTGTCACATGAAAGTGGTGGGGCGTGGGTGAGAAGGCAAAACCTGTTTACATCCCAGGGGAAAGAAATGACTTGGGTATCAATCACCCATTTTCTGACTTCCTTCTACACTTGACCAGATGTACCCTCTTCGGCTGTGTCTGTCTTTCCAACCAGGGAAATGTTAATGCAATTTGGACTGTAAACAGAGTCAGGTACAGCTGTCCCCATGATCATAGCTGGAAGAAAATTACATCTGTGTCCACAGAAATGCCTGCCAGTGTTTCAGTCAGTAGTTCAGTTCATGCTTACATGCCCACATGTGATTTCAGCTGAAGTCTGCTTATGTGCGAGGGAAATCAAGCAGGCAAACATTTGGCAGCAACTCGCCATGCACTCGTAATGTACAGTACTTCCAGTCTGTAGGATGGTTCAGTTAAGAGAGATGTGATGTTTCGTTTCTCTGTGCCAAGTAACTGCAGCATCACAAGCAAGTTCCCCAGAGGTTGCAAAACTTGACACACAGATTCCATAAGCCCCTCTGCTTCTCAAAAGGCTAAACTGTGCTCTCGCCTCTTTTTTTTGCTCATTGTTAGTGCCCTCGCGTATGCATCTTGCTTTGTTGGGTTGCCAGGCTCCATAGAATCATAGAGTTGGAAGAGACCACAAGGGCCATCGAGTCCAACCCCCTGCCAAGCAGGAAACACCATGAGAGCACTCCTGACATATGGTTGTCAAGCCTCTGCTTAAAGGACCTCCAAAGAAGGATGTGGATGGCATAATGACCCGCAGAGAATCTTGTGGTAGATAATGAGGTATGAAAAACAATAAATCACATTTTCTGCTACATTGTTAAGCATCAGGTCACCACTAGATCTTGACAATTTCCTGCAATGATCGGTGCTTAGAAGGCCTATGATTCAGTTCCAGGAGATATTGGTGACAGGCGCTGTAAGGCAAATACTGCTTCAGCCTACCAAGAAATTCCTCTTGAAAGAAATGTGTCTCTCACCTGAGGGATAATTACCTCCTGTACCTGGAAATGCTTCATTTCAAATTACTGTGGACTTGACTGTTCACATAATTTCACTCTCTGTGCTTATGTGCACATTCCACATGTACTAATCCAGGGATTCAAAGGTGAAAAGTAGGCGAATAGGTAAGCAGTGGCGGCGGTGGGGGGAGAATGGTGGGGCCAGAATGCACAAACTTTTCAAGGCTAACTTGACTGAAGCTGCATAGGCAGACCAAGCAGCTACTCACAGGCAGGAGAAGGGATGGCGGGCACAATTCAAGAGGCAGCTGCTATTCTGTAATCAGCTTTTTGCCAAATTGCAGTCAAATTCCTCGGATGTGACCCAGGCGTGTCCATCCACGTCCATCGCATGTCCTACTTGGCTACCTACATCCCATGCCTCCTGTGGCTGCTCAAGACGGCCACTTGCAGTCCCATAACAACCCAGCGGTGGCCAGTGGCGGCCCCTTCGGTATCGGAGGGACTGATCCCCCTGCCTAGAAATATTGAGGGGGCTGAAGCCCCATATACCCGTTACCCCTGCTTTCTTGTATCTTTTGGTTTAGAAAGGGGTCCTTACTGTCACAGTTGCTTCTCTCATAGGAGATAGATGGTGAAGACTCCACCTGTTCTGATTCTCTCATGTCCCACTCGGCTACCTATGGTGTGTGCCTCCTGCAGCTGTAGGTGACTGTCATTTGCAGCCCCATAACTACAACCTGGTGATGGGGGATAGTGGGGGGGGGGCGGGCTGAGCCCCCATGGCCAGGATTTAATCCAGCTGGGAATGGATTTAATAATCTTGTGTTTTCCGAGAATGCATGTAGCTGCCCCACCAGTTTGCCTGAGATGGGTGGGAGGAGTTATTAACATTCCAAATTCTCCTTCATCTTTCACTCACTGGCCCATCTGTGTGGTCAAATTACTCAATGTGACCTAGATGTGTTCATCCACACCTGTCGTACGTCCCGCTCAGGTACCTACGCCCGGCGCCAAATGAATTGTTTGGTCCCATAGGCTGCATTAAGATGGGGTGAAAAACTAAGGATTTTGCTCTAGTTTGAGTTGCCAATCATTCTGGTTCCTTCGTCTTGGTTAAAAGTTGTTTATTTGTTTGGAAACCTGTTATGATACCCTGCAGAATGCAAATGGATTAAATCAAATTTTCCCCCTCCCCTCTCCTCTCCTCCATCTTCGCCTCCCCTGCCAGGCGTGGCCATTCATATTTCTCGCATGTCCCTCGTGGCTAACAGGGCCCTTGGCCTCCCACGGCTGCTGGGGACAGTCATTTGTGGCCACAGCAACAGCCTGGTGGTGGGGGATGGCGGTCCCCTCAATACTGGGGGGACTGAGCACCCTTCCTAGAAATATTGAGGGGGCTAAAGCCCTGGGTATCTACGAGGTCTGCCCTGCCTTGTACCTGCAGTCAGTCATTCCGGCCAACTGAGGCAACAAGTCCTCAGTAGAGAATCAGCTCTGCTGGGATCATTAGAATTCTGCAAATAGCAGGGGCATCAGTGCCTTGGTACTTCATCCTCTGTTGGGTTCCTCATCGTCTTTTACAAAGGAAATGGGGCTGCTGCAGTTGGACAGTTGCTTAAGACATGCCTGCAAGGAGGTGTGGGCCAGCTCTGACACAGAGCACTCTGCACCCAAAATGGCAGGAAATGCAATCAAACTTCCGAATCTGAACTACACACAGGCTAACACCAGGCAGGCCCCAGAAGAAGGATCTTTCTTGTATCTTTTTGTTTGCAAGGGGTCCTTGCTGTCATAGGAGCTTCTCTGCTAGGAGAGGTACGGGGTAGGTTTCTTTTCCTGCTTCTGCTTTCCCAACAAATATTTTAAATTGCTAAATTATGGCTTGATTTTTGTATTTTTTGTTAACTGCCTTGATCTTTTCAGAAGAAAAAAAAAAAATCAGTGACCGTTGATGCCAGGAGACCACTGGATCGTGAAAGGCCAACCAGCTCATGCCCAGTATGATAGGCGGACCCGCCAATGTGGCCACGTGAAAGGCGATGACCTCGGAGTGGGTAGACACCCGCATCCTCATGGGAGGCGTTTGATGGGTCACTTCACCTCCCAACAGTTCTCTCCCAGCAATTGTAGTGACTTGCAGCGGAAAATCCAAAGGCCTCAGGTTCAGTTGGTGCTGCTCTGCAAACTCCTTGAAGAAGAAGAGTTGTTTGGATTTGATATCCCGCCTTTCACTCCCCTTCAGGAGTCTCAAAGCGGCTAACAATCTCCTTTCCCTTCCTCCCCCACAACAAACACTCTGTGAGGTGAGTGGGGCTGAGAGACTTCAGAGAGAAGTGTGACTGGCCCAAGGTCACCCAGCAGCTGCATGTGGAGGAGCGGAGACGCGAACCCCGTTCCCCAGATTACGTGACTACCGCTCTTAACCATTACACCACAGTGGCTCTCCAAAAATGACGCCGAAGCTCCGGAATCAACCAAAGCCAACTCCTCCACCGCGTGGCCATTCGGGAGCTCTAAGACCACCTTCAACATTATGCTTGCTTTGGGGTGTCCGAGCCGAGGACTTTCGCTGTTGCTCCCGCCTGGCTGTTGCCTCGGTTCACCACCAGCCAGGCTTCCCCGTTTCCCGAAGTCTGGGGTTCCTCTGCCTCTGCCTGCTGGGTGGCCCCAACCATTCCCTGTGTGCTGGTCCCAGGGGGAGGTTACAGTGAGGCGTGGTCAGAGTCCGGTCCTGGGTTGAGGGTCTGGAGACTGTCCACCCAAGGGCGAAGCGGGGTCCAAAGCGAGGGGCCAGGCAAGGTCGGGAGCTCTGGAAGAACAGGTCTGGGTGCTGGCAGAAACAGGTTTCCAACGACGTTGCTCCCGCAACCTGGCCTTTATCTTCTCTGAGGCCAGGGGCGGTCCCGGCCCACAGGTGACCCGCCTCTCCTGGCCTTAAGGCGAGCACTCCTCCTGAGAGAACCCAGTTCCCTCCGCCTCTCTGCCCTGAGCCTCTGCAGCTCAGGAGAGGCTGGAGGGTTACTGGACCCAGGGGGAGGCTCACCTTCCCCTGACAGGGCTGGGAGAGGCGCACCTGTAGGCAATTGGTCCTCAATCACCTCCGGAGCCAGAGTGGATTCATCTGGTGTCTGCTCCTGAGGATCCGACACAGGTGCAGGCGCTTCAGACTCAAGGCCCTGCCCCGGCTCAGCCGGCCTTGGAGGCGGGGACTCCTGTGCAGGCTGGGATTCCTCCGGTTCAGTCTCTGAATCAGATTCCCAGGCCATCACACCCTGCCAGTTACGACGCTCTGGACACACTCTGGCAAAGTGCCCCGTTTTCTGACAGAAAAAACATCTCTTGGCAGCTTGCCAGTCTTTCTTCTCTTTGCCACCCGGCCGTTGAGCTTTCGAACCTTCCTGCGCACGGGCTGAGTCTATTTCCATGGGCTCCGGCTGTTGTTGACCTTCGGAAGCAGCTGCCGGCATTTCAGGAATGTGGTTACCATGGAAACTCCGGCCCTTGCCCTCTTTCCTTTCCCGCAGTCTGGCTTCCTGCCTCAGCCCCACCGCAAGAGCAGCCTTCGTTAACTCATCCATATCCTTTGGACGGGGGGCCCTAGCAAGCTCATCCTTAACTTCGGTGTTCAGTCCAGCCTTAAACAAAGCTTGCACAGGCTCTGATTCCAAATCCCATCCCAGTTTGTGCACAAGCATAGCGAATTCTGACCAGTAACTGCGCACTGTAGATTTGCCTTGCTTCAAAGCCAAAAGCTCCTCCTGCGTCTTGTCAATTAAACTTTGATCTGCGTAGATAAAGTCCATCGCTTGCCAAAACTTGGGCAGACTACGATGCGCTTCATTATTAGAGGCAATCAACGGCCTGACCCAACTTTTTGTTCACACCCCCCCCCCCGACAGGAGCCTAATTATGTGAGCAACTTTCTGAGCATCGTTGGCAAACTGAGCTACTTCAAGCTCCAAAAAATATTTCATCTCCGTCTTAAAATCACAATAAGCCTCCGGATCGCCATTAAACTTTTCCACCCACGCACCTCAGTTGGCAAACTGAGCTACTTCAAGCTCCAAAAAATATTTCATCTTCGTCTTAAAATCACAATAAGCCTCCGGATCGCCATTAAACTTTTCCACCCACGCACCTTTGCCCCTCGCCAGTAGCCCACCTGTGGCTCCACCTTGAGCAGCCCTGCATTCCTCCAGACGCGACTGCAGGTCCAGTCCGGCATTCCACTTACGCAGCTCAGAAAGCTCCTTCTCCATTTTTTGCTTTTAGTTCCTCTCTCTAGCTTTCAGCAGAAGAGTCGAGTCATGCTGTAAGGAGTGGATGCTGCCAAAGCTAGCAGAGATAACGCTCCAGGCTCACAGCCATTTCCGTTCTGAAGATTTATTGCCAAAAGTTCAAAGCAGTTACAAGAGTTCAAAAAAGCACGCCCATGCCTAGCTCAGTCAGATGACTCGACTGGCGATCTCTTACTCCTCCTCCCCCAACAGGCCCATCTCCGCAGTGCACGCCTCCTGCTTCCTCTCTTCTGTGAGTAGCTAGTTCCGGGCACTGGCTCTCCCCCCTCCCTATTTCCTCCTCGGAGTCGGATGAGAGACTGCTGATGAGCTCTTTAGGCTCTCTGTAATTGCCTCTCTCTCCCCCCTCGGCTCTTTGGCAGCTTCCAATTCCCTGACAGGCGGCTTCCAACAAAATCTTAAAATACAATAGTTCGTCAAACATTAAAAGCTTCCCTAAACTTAATGTTTTCCCTGGCTGGTATGTTGCATTGAATTTGATTGATAGCAATGGGCCTGGTGTGACATATTATCAAATAACATTGGACAACATTGCTTTTCACATATTTCTGTTCCCTCATTAAAATGGAAGCAAAGAACTAAAGGTAAAGGTAAAGGACTCCTGGATGGTTAAGTCTAATAAAATTTGACTATGGGGTGCTCATCTTCGTTTTTAGGCCTTCCACTGAAGGAACTCCATCCCTTCCCACTGTAGCCCTCGCAGGAGAGGATCCTCTCGGTGTTTATTGTGGGCTTTATCCTGCTGCATGGGTCCTCCTACCACCTCAAGAGGGCTCAGCTTTCACAATGGCAGAAGTGGCTCTTTTCAGGTGTAGCCTATCAGAAGGCAGAAGAGGCACATTTCCCAGATACACTCAGTAGAGGACCAGACCTCCTTGGACAGAGACCTTTTCCATGGCACAGGAGCGTCCTGGATAAAGCCTATTTGCACAGACATCTTTAACGCCTGCTTGGCCTTGTCAGTTAATAGCGCAGTTTACTTTGCTACTGTTTACTTTGCTAAGGAAGCCTGCCACTTAAAGAACTATGCCAAGGAAGCCAACGACAAACTGTTTGGTGTTGATGGGTCACTATTGGAGAGGTAGCTCAAAGCTTAGGTGGTGTACCCCCAGATTTTTGAAGAACAATTCAGTGGTGCATCCCGGGGTATCAGCCCACGTGTAGTTCAGATTCTGCAGTTTGATTGCACCCACATGGCAGAAAATGCATCGTGCTCTGTGTCAGAGCTGGCCCACACCTCCTCGCAGGCATGTCTTAAGCTTTAAGACCATGGGCCTCCAACCATTTGGGGCCATATGACCAAGTAAGGCAACTGTCCAACTGCAGCAGCCCCATTTCCTTTGTAAAAGACGATGAGGAAACAAGAAGGTGAAGAAATAAGAAAGCACAGATTTTTGAAGAACAATTCAGTGGTGCATCCCGGGGTATCAGCCCATGTGTAGTTCAGAATCTGCAGTTTGATTGCACCCAAATGGCAAAAAATGCAGAGTGCTCTGTCTTGGAGCTGGAAAATCAATAAAAATTTTTGGAAACCCCGCAGAAAAATTGAAAATCTCATTTTCTTTAGGAAAACAAGGAGAACAGGGGATTAACCTCATGCTCTGAAAAGGCTGCAAAACAAAGATCATGCATAAATTGTGCCTAAGGAAGGTTCTAAACAGCTGAGGGGTGTAGGTTGGTCCTGCTGCTAGTACCCTTCTGGCTTTTAAGAGCTGCAAAACTGCCGCAACAACCGCAACAAACGAGGGTTGTTTAAAAGATAGGGAATATAGAATGCAAAATGGTTGACAATTCAGACTGCCTGCTCTGGTCCAGTCCTGTACTGACAGTACCTTCCCAGAGTATGATATTGTGATGTTTCCTACATCTCAGCCGTTCAAACAGTGGCTTGGGTGGGTGGCACCAGTCGCAGATAAAGTGCCTTTGCCCGTGCAAGTGGGAGTTGGCCCCCTTCACACCTTTTGGACTTGGGAGCTTTCAGTGTGTCATTGTCCGCCTAGTCATAGGAGGAAGGATGGAGGGAGTATTAAGGTTCTTCTTGCCCTCTGATGGTCAGATGACTTTCTGTTGAAATTTAGACTTTCAACCCACTTGAAATATACTCAGAGTCGAGAGTGGATTTCATGCTCTTTATTCAGCTCATGGTGGTGAGGAGGGAATGGAAGTCCCCTCAAAGTATCTGCTTTATATACATTATTTACACAATGGGCTGCACGTGATTGGCTAATTCCGGAATTCTCCTGTAGGCCAGTCAGGTTCTGGATTCACTTCTATCTGGAGCTGGATTGGGTGGCTCCTGCCAACCAATCATACTGCTGCATTGTTCTAGGACCAATCAGACTGCTGCATTTTGGAGCCTATTGTTCTAGGACCAATCAGACTGCTGCATTCTGAATCCTATTGTTCTAGGACCAATCAGACTGCTGCATTTTGGATCCTATTGTTCTAGGACCAATCAGAATGCTGCAGTTTGGATCCTATTCAACTCAGTACATAACCACAGTTCAAGAAGGACACTGACAAACTGGAACGTGTCCAGAGGAGGGCAACCAAAATGGTCAAAGGCCTGGAAACGATGCCTTATGAGGAACGGCTAAGGGAGCTGGGCATGTTTAGCCTGGAGAAGAGGAGGTTAAGGGGTGATATGATAGCCATGTTCAAATATATAAAAGGATGTCACATAGAGGAGGGAGAAAGGTTGTTTTCTGCTGCTCCAGAGAAGCGGACACGGGGCAATGGATCCAAACTATAAGAAAGACGATTCCACCTAAACATTAGGAAGAACTTCCTGACAGTAAGAGCTGTTTGACAGTGGAATTTGCTGCCAAGGAGTGTGGTGGAGTCTCCTTCTTTGGAGGTCTTTAAGCAGAGGCTTGACAACCATATGTCAGGAGTGCTCTGATGGTGTTTCCTGCTTGGCAGGGGGTTGGACTCGATGGCCCTTGTTGTCTCTTCCAACTCTATAATTCTATGATTCTCTAACACCCCTCCCCTCTAAGTTCCAGTCCTGCCCGGGAGGTTGCATTCATAGTCCTCAAGGTACGCCGGCGGCCTACGTGTGCGTTGCGGCCTGGGGTGTTCCCTGGTCCGGGGTTCAGGTTCTGGCTTGTGTTCCAAGGATGCTGGCTGTGATGGGGCCGTTTGGTCTGGCGCAACCAGCTCGCTCAGCCGTGGTTCTGGTTCCGGTGTCCTTTCGGCCTCACGTGTCCTCTCTGTATTTACTGATTCTGCCTCTCCTGCTGGCCCCTCCTGTTCTATGGGCCTCACTGCCCCACTGTTCCCTTGGGACTCCTCTGACCTGTCCTCCTCCTGGTTTTCTCCCGGGAATCGTCGCCGTATCTGGTCGCAGTGGCGGCGGCAGCATTGCCCCCCATCCGTTAGCACCTCGTACGACACGGGGCCAGCGACCCTGGTGACTGTGGCGGGTACCCATGCTGGGCCTGCCCCAAAATTCTTTGCGTACACTGGGTCCTGGGCCACGAAGGTCTGGGGGTTCCTGCCTTCCCCCACCACTACCTCATCCTGAGCTCTATCGGGGAGATGGCGGTCCAATCTGATTGCAAGGCGCCGACCCATTAGTAGTTCAGCGGGGCTCCGGCCAGTCGTTGAGCTGGGGGTGCTGTGCTGTGCTAGAAGGAATGTGGCAAGGCAGTACTCCCAGTCCCCTTGCGTCATGTGGCGAAGGGTGTCCTTGGTGGTCCGCACCATGCGTTCTGCTTGGCCATTGGTGGCAGGGTGGAACGGCGCCGAACGGATGTGGCGGATGGCGTTCTGTGCTGTGAAGGTTTGGCATTCTCCTGACGTAAATGCGGTCCTGTTGTCTGAGACGAGAGTGTCAGGGAGCCCGTGGGTTGCAAACAGCCTGCGTAGTACCCGGATGGCTGCGGACGTGGAAGTGGAAGGGGCCAGCGAAGTCCACATGCAGGCGTGACCATGGTGCTCGGGCGGACTCCCAGGACTGGACTGGGGCCCTTGGGGGATCTGGGTGGGATTCTTGGCAGGCCTGGCAGTGTTTGACCCAGGCCTCTATCTCTCCGTCGATCCCCGGCCACCACACATAACTCCTGGCAAGGGCCTTCATTCTCACTACCCCTGGGTGTGTCTCATGTAGGGCTCTGAGGACCCTTTTTCGGAGGGGCTGGGGAACAACGACCCTGCTTCCCCATAACAGGCACCCCTTGTGGGTCAACAGTTCATGTTTGTGGGTTGTGTAGCCGGCGAATTCTGGCCCAGGGCTGCTGCTGGGCCATCCCCTCCACACCCAGTCCAGGACCCGGGAGATGACCCTATCTTTCTTGGAATGGTGTGCAACTTCTTGTGCCTGAATGGGGCGGTCGGGAAGTAGCTCCAGGCTCATAACCTCTTGTGCAGGTGCTGGGTCGGGGCCTGTTTCCGGTAGTGGTAGCCTGCTGAGGGCGTCAGCATGACCCATCGCCTTCCCAGGGCGGTGAATCAGTGCATACTGGTAGCTGGCAAGGAAAATTGACCACCTGAGGACGCGAGGAGACAGCACTTGGGGGGGTCTGATTTTTGGGGGTAAACAAGCCAAGCAACGGCTTGTGGTCAGTCACCACGGTAAAGGGCCGCCCGTACAAGAAATCATGGAATTTTTTTACTCCCTTCACGATTGCCAGACCCTCCTTGTCGATTTGTGCGTAGTTCCGCTCGGTTGCGTTGAGTGTCTGGGAAAAGTATGCCACCGGTACCTCTCTTCCATCCGGGAGTTGGTGTCCCAGGACAGCGCCGATGCCATGGGGCGAGGCGTCGCATGCTAGCACCACCGGCAGCCTCTCGTCGAAGTGTGCCAAGACCGCGTTTGAGACAAGCAAGTCCTTGACTGCCTGGAATGCGGCCTCCTGGCGCTGGCCCCACACCCAAGGGGCCCGCTTGTCCAGGAGTCTGTGTAGGGGCTCCGCTACCGCCGCCTTGTGGGGAAGGAAGGAATGGTAAAAGTTCAATAGTCCCAAGAAGGCCTGAAGTTCAGTCTTGCTCTTGGGCGCTGGGGCATCACAAATGGCCCATACCTTGTCCCCAGTTGGGTGGACCCCTTCTGCGTCCACCATAAATCCCAGAAAGTCCACCTGAGGTACTCCTAGTAGACATTTTTCCCGCTTCACCTTGAGACCCGCCGTCTGGAAACGCTGCAGAACGGTGCGGAGGCGGTCCTCAAACTCCTCTGGTGTGGGCCCAGCAATCAACACATCATCGAAGAAGGGGGTGACGCCAGGAATCCCTTTAAGGAGAGAGTCCATTAGATTCTGGAATATTCCTGATGCCACGCTGACACCGAATTGCAGCCGCTTTACCCTGAACGCTCCTCTGTGCATCACAGTCTGTGCCTCTGCTGTGGCAGCTGTTGATATGCTTGGGCCAAGTCCAGCTTGCCAAAAAAAATTGACCCAGCCAGGGTGGCAAGGACATGGCTGACCACTGGCACTGGGTATGCGTGGGCCGTGAGGGCCTTGTTTATGGTACATTTGTAGTCTGCGCAGATGCGGACCGAACCATTAGGCTTGACGGGTGTGAGGATTTGGGTTTCCCAGGGGGCATTAGGCACCGGCTCCAGCACTCCTTGCTCCACGAGCCGGTCCAATTCCTTGTCTATATGAGGTTTCAAGGCAAACGGGACCCGGCGGGCCTTGAGCCTGCCAGGGCGTACTGCGTGGTCAAGCTGTAGAGCAATGGGGGGGCGTATACTATCCCAATTTCCCATCGAAACCCCCCGGAAATTCCTTGCATATGGCGTCCACGTCCACTTGAAGCCTGCAGACTTATCCAGTATCCTGTGAATCCCAACACTCCTCCTTAAGTCAAAGGCTTGAGACCCAATAATTCTCTTAAGTCTCGAAATTTAGGTGCATCCAAACATGGGGTGTGCTGAAATTGCATGACCCCAGGGAATTTTGGGGGGGCCCTTCAACATTTTGGGGGCCCTCAGCCCATGTCCCACTAGACGGCATGAGCACAACATGGGGTGTGCTGAAATTGCATGACCCCAGGGAATTTTGAGGGGGACCCTTCAACATTTTGGGGGCCCTCAGCCCATGTCCCTCTAGACGGCATGAGCACAACATGGGGTGTGCTGAAATTGCATAACCCCAGGGAATTTTGAGGGGAGCCCTTCAACATTTTGGGACCCCTCAGCCCATGCCCCCCTAGATGGCACAAGAACATCATGTGGTGTGCTGAAATTGCATGACATGACCCTAGGGAATTTTGAGGGGGACCCTTCAACATTTTGGGGGCCCTCAGCCCATGTCCCCCTAGACGGCATGAGCACAACATGGGGTGTGCTGAAATTGCATGACCCCAGGGAATTTTGGGGGGCGCTTCAACATTTTGGGACCCCTCAGCCCATGCCCCCCTAGATGGCACAAGAACACCATGTGGTGTGCTGAAACTGCATGACCACAGGAAATTTGAGGGGGCCCTTCAACATATTGGGGGCCCTCAGCCCATGTCCCCTTAGATGGCATGTGCTGACATCACACCGCTCCAGGGCATTTTGAGGGGGGCACCCCCTTGAAAATTTGGAGTCCTTGGCCTCCCCATCCTGTATATGTCACAAGCACACCATGGGGGTGTGCTGACATTGTGTGATCCCAGGGAATTTTGAGGGGGCCCACGCCTATTGAAAATTTTGGGAGTACCTTGATCCCCTAGATATCTCAAGCACACCATAGGGAGTGTTAAAGTCTCACTGTCCCAGGGAATTTTGAAGGGGCCCACCCCTTCTTTAAAATTTCGGGGGTCCTCAGTCCTTTGCCACTATAGGCTGTGCAGTCATGCCACAGGGTGTGCTGATGTCAGGCCTCTGGATTTCCCTCTTGCATAGATGCTGTATTGGGTCCCTGGACAGCAGGTGGAGGATATCTGCAGGATTAGGAGCAACCGAGGAAAGACACAGTTGTTGAAAATTAGGCTTCGGGGTACTTACAGAGGAGAAGGAAGGGGTGAGGCATACAGAACTTGGCTGGGAGTGGGATTTGTGGGGCTGGCAGGGTGAGGTTTGGGGCTGGGGCTGGGGCTGGGGCTGGGGCTGCAGCAAGAAACTGCTAGGGTGTTTTCCTTGGGGGAACAGTTTGCGACAGAACACTGGGGAAAGAGTTTGTGGTGTAAAAATCCTTTTTTAAAAAAGTTTGTATTTATTGATTGATACTTATTCTAAGACAGACAGAAATAATATTCATTATAAATATATATTTTATAATATACTGAGTTAAAACAGCTACTTAAGCTAAGAAAGAGCAGAAAGAAAGTCAGAAGGAAGAAAATACAAGAAAAAGAGAAAACAAAAGTAGAAGACAAAGGGAAAGAAAGAAAACAACTAAAGGGAGAGACTAGAATAAAAGGACTTCTGGGTCTCAGTAGCTACGTATGATACTGGTTTATAGAAAATAGAATGTTAAAGAGAGTATTTTTTTTTCATTCTTCAAATTCAGATACTGCAAGTTCATTTTCTCTTTCACACAAAAGGTCCATAGGAAACTTCCAATCCTTAACAAATGCTAGTAATGATTTTTCTCTAATTAAACATGTTAGCTTAGCCATCTAAGGCAATGTGGGGTAAAACTCCTGTGGTTGTAGATATTTTTATTTTATTTTTTGCAGCAAGGGGAGGGCTGGGAGCAAGGTCATTGAGGCTTTTCCCAGTCCATGAAATTCAGAAGCATTATAAACAAACATTACAATTCAACTTTAGCTTAAACACATTCCTACTTTCATCTCGGGTTTCCCCCACCTTAAAAAAGAAAGAAAAAAAGCTTTCAGACTACCCAAAGAGGATTAGCAATGAGATTGTAAACTTGAGGACGGGAACTATCTTTTTTGTTTGTGTGTGTGTGGGGGGGGAATTATTTACTTAGACATAATATTTGTACCTACTTAACATTTGGTTTATCAGTTTTCCTACTACATAAAAACCAAATATTAATACAACTTTTATAGTAGCAAAAAGCAAAGGCAGCTTTGCATAGCCTATTGCGTTTAGGCGTTATTCAAGCTTAAGCTTTAGGCCCGGACCCAAAATTTCAAAGCCAATGTTTCCAAAAGATTGTGCTGTTTTAATATTAAGTGTGAAAACATTTAAACAATCGTCACTTACAGTTCCCATAGTTGTTTGCTAATAGTAATGGAGAATCTGTGACTCTTTTGGATGCTATTGGGACTCCAGCTGGAAGAGAAGCTGGAAAAGGAATACCGTATTTTTCGCTCTATAACACGCACCAGACCATAACACGCACGTAGTTTTTAGAGGAGGAAAACAAGAAAAAAAAATATTCCAAATGAAACAGTGGATGTATGATTTTTGTGGTTCATGCTGTGGCCACAGACATGTGATCTGACAGTGAGTTTGGAGTAGCCCATTGCAAAAATCCTGAGGATCCATGTGGATCCATGCTTTGTAACCATGTTTTTGCACCACTGCGACCCTAGGCAACAGTGGGTGCGTGATTTTTTGGGTGCAGGCTGTAGCCATGGACATGCTATGTTATCTGATGGTGAACTTGGGGTGACCCAGTGCAAAAATCCTGAGGATCCATGTGGATCCGTGCTTTGTCACCACGTTTTAAATGGGGTGGGAAGGAAAAACACAGAAGGGACAAGGAGCACAAGAGGGGTGTGCGGAGAAGCAGCTGGCTAAGAATGCAGGGGAGGGGGTTTAACGGGGTGGGGGGAGGAAAGGAAAGCAAAAGCCCCCCCCAAGCCAGCCCCCCCTCCCTCTCTCCCACCTGCATGTTTTTCGGCTGCCTGCGAGTCCCTAGAGCACGGAGAGGAGGAGGTGGTGGGCTGGAGCCTGCACGCAGTGTGACTCGGAAAGAATTAGAAGGAAGGACTCGATCCTTTCCTTAACCCTCTGCTTGCCAGGAGGGCAGGGGATTCCCTTCTCTTTGTTGAGTTTGAGCAAACGCAGCAACAGAAGCAGGTGGGCAGTAGGACCCTGAGGCAGAATGCAGGAAAGCAGCAGCTTCCGCCTTCCCTCCGCCCGCCCGCCCGCCCGATCTTATTTTTGCCTGATTTTTGCCTATTTTTGCCCCTGCGCTCCGGCGAGTCAGCTCCAGGGACCACACATTCGCTCAATAACACGCACAGACATTTCCCCTTACTTTTTAGGAGAAAAAATCTGCATGTTATAGAGCGAAATTTACGGTAGCTGGGGAAAGACACAGCTGTTGATAATGAGGCTTCAGCGTTCTTAGAGGAGAAAGGGGCGAGGCAGAAAGGCTTTTGATTTTCTTTCACCCATAGAAGCCCAGCTAATACATTTATATATATTAGAAAATTTCAGTACTTCCTAATCCATGAAATTCAGAAGCTTTATAACGAAACATTGCAGTACACCTTTAGCTTAAACACATTCCTGCTTTTCTCTCTGGTACTGAATGTGGGAAACACCCTATGTGCTTTACAGGCATTTCACACAACCTTGCCATTACTTGATAAGTGTAATTGCGTGTCAAGGTCCCCAAGCCACCCCTCAAATAACTCACAACACACACATAATTTTTGTTTAAGGTTTTTGGCATAATTTTGGCCACAACTTTATTAACATACATGATTGTTAGTGGTTGCTTAGGCATTGGTTAAGACTATCTTTTTTTTTTAATATAAAATATTTTATTAAGTTTTAAAACACACAATAAAGAGCAAACACACAAAATCCCCTCACCAAACAGAATAACAAACAAAACACCAAATGCAAGAACACCAACAAACACTATAGATAGAAAAAAGAAAAAAGAAAAAGAAAAACATAACTATTCAAAAACTTTTTTATATAACTAACTGGACTTCCTCACATCTCCCTTACCCTGCGTTCTTTATAATAGAAAATACCAGCAAATTGTTACCTTATTTCATATCTTATTTTGTACTTTTCAAACGTTATATTTTTTAATTTTAAAGTAGTTTTTGTCAGTTATTTGTACCTTAAATTAAACATTGTATTACTTTAAACTTCGACCTTATCTTACTTATAACTTAATTTCTATATCTCACAATCAAATTACTGGAGCCATATTTTTCTAGACCATGCAATTTCTTAACATTCATATAACTTATATTGTTTTTGTAAGTAGTCTTTAAATTTTTTCCAGTCCTCTTCCGTTGTTTCTTCTCCCAACTCTCAGATACTGCCAGTCATTTCAGCCAGTTCCATATAGTCAGTTGCGTCTGCCACTCTTCCAGTGTGGGCAAATCTTGTGCCTTCCAATGTTTTGCAATAAGTATTCTTGCTGCTGTAGTCGTGTACATAAAAAAGGTTCTGTCCTTTTTTAGCACTTTCTGGCCGACTATGTCCAAAAGGAAGGCCTCTGGTTTCTTGGTAAAGGTATATTTAAATACCTTTTTTAGCTCATTGTAGATCATTTCCCAGAAGGCCTTCACTTTTGGACAAGTCCACCAGAGGTGAAAAAATGTCCCTTCAGCCTCCTTACATTTCCAGCATTTATTATCAGACAGGTGATATATCTTTGCAAGCTTGACTGGGGTCATGTACCACCTATATATCATTTTCATAATGTTTTCCTTCAAGGCATTACATGCCGTGAATTTCATTCCGGTGGTCCATAACCTTTCCCAGTCCTCAAACATAATGTTATGCCCAATATCCTGTGCCCATTTTATCACGGCTGATTTGACTGTCTCATCCTGAGTGTTCCATTTAAGCAGCAAGTTATACATTCTTGAAAGTACCTTAGTCTTTGGTTCTAACAATTCTGTCTCTAACTTCGATTTTTCCACCTGGAATCCTATCTTTTTATCCAATTTAAATACCTCTTGAATTTGAGCGTAGTGTAACCAATCTCGCACCTTATTCTTTAATTTTTCCAAACTCTGCAACCTCCAATTATCTCCGATTTTTTCTATTATTTCCCAATATTTCGGCCAACCGGCCTCCATATTGAGTCTTTTTCGGGCCTTCGCCTCCATTGGTGATAACCATTCTCGGGGTCTTGTTTTCTAATAAGTCTTTATATTTTGTCCAGACAATAAATATTGCTTTTCTGACAATATGGTTTTTGAATCCTTTGTGAACCTTTACCTTGTCGTACCACAAATATGCATGCCATCCAAAAGCATTATTAAACCCTTCCAGATCTAGGACATCAGTGTTCTCTAACAGTAACCAATCCTTCATCCAGCAGAAGGCTGCGGCTTCATAATATAACCTTAAGTCCGGCAGGGCAAATCCCCCTCTTTCCTTTGCATCAGTTAAAATCTTGAATTTTATTCTGGGCTTTTTGCCCTGCCAGACAAACTTAGAAATATCTTTCTGCCACTTTCCAAAACACTCCACTCTGTCCACAATCTGTAGGGTTTGAAACAAAAACAACATCTTTGGCAATACATTCATCTTTATAGCTGCAATTCGACCCAACAAGGAAAGTTTCAATCTTGACCAAGTTTCTAGATCCTTTTTAATTTCTAGCCAACATTTTTCATAATTGTCTTTAACTAAGTTCAGGTTTTTAGCAGTCAAATTTACCCCTAGGTATTTCACCTTCTTTACAATTTTTAGGTCTGTCTCTTTCTGAAACCTTTCTGATTCCTCAGTTGTCAATTTCCCCCCCAAAACCTTGGTTTTTTGCTTGTTCAGTTTAAACCCCGCCACACGACCAAACTCATGAATTAATTCTAAAACTCTTTTCGTGCTAGATTCTGGCTCCTGTAATGTTAAAACCAAGTCATCTGCAAAAGCTTTCAGTTTGTATTGTTTCACTCCGACCTGTATTCCTTGCACCAACCGGTCCTCCCTAATCATGTTCAAAAACACCTCCAGGACTGAGATAAATAACAAAGGGGATATGGGGCAACCTTGTTGTGTTCCTTTTTCAATTTTAAACTCTTCTGTCACCACATTGTTAACTATCAGTTTAGCTTTTTGCTCTGAGTAAATTGCCTCTGTTCCATTTTCAAACCCCCGTCCCACTCCCATCCCTTCAAGGTTTTTCTTCATGAATTTCCAAGAAATGTTGTCAAAGGCCTTCTCTGCATCAATAAAAATTAGCACTGCTTTTGTATTTATGTTGGTTTGCAAAAGTTCCAAAATGTCAATAATGTTCCTAGTGTTATCAAACAAATGTCTACCTGGGAGAAAGCCTGCCTGGTCTTTATGAATTACTTCATTTAACACTTTTTTGAGTCTATTTGCCAAGATATCTGCAAAAATTTTGTAATCCACATTTAGGAGTGAGATGGGACGGTAGTTCTTAAGTTGAGTCTTTTCAGTTTCCAATTTAGGTTTCAATGTGATGAAAGCTTCTTTCCACGATTCCGGCGCCTTCTTCCCCTCCATGATCTGATTACAAACCTCCAATAGTGGTTGTATCAAAAAATCTTTCAATGTTTTATAATACTTGGAGGTAAGACCATCTGGCCCTGGAGATTTGCCTAGTTGCATATTCTGAATGGCACCCTCAATTTCATGTTATGTTATCTTATAGTTCAGGATTGTTCTCTTTTCCTGAGATAATTTCGGTAACCCATTAATTTTTATGAATTGGTCTATCTCCGTCTCATTTTGCGGCCCTTGCGTATAAAGTTGTTTGAAGTATCTCTGGAAGCACTTTCTAATTTCCTCTGGTTTCTGGATATTTCTCCCTTCAATCTCTAGGTTTGTAACCGTATTCAATTTTTGTCTCTTCTTCAACTGCCATGCTAGCAGTTTCCCACACTTATTCGCTGATTCAAATGATTTTTGTTTCATTTGTTTAATTTTCCACTCAACTTCTTGATTTATCAATTTAGCATATTGTGCTTGGTGGAATTTGATTTCTCCCAGAACCTCCTGTGATTTTGGTTTTGATCTCAATTTTTTCTCACCATCTCTTATCTTCTCTAAGATCTTATCCTTTTTTTCATTCCAAAGTCTTTTCTTTATCGTGTTCTGTTGTATCAAAAACCCTCTCATAACAGCTTTACTTGCGTCCCAGATTACTCTTTTTTCCACCGTGGTATTCAAATTTATTTCAAAGTAGTCTTTCAAAGTTTTTTGGGCCTTCTTCACAATCTCCTGATCTCTTAATAGGGTGTCATTCATTTTCCATCTGAAGGAACCGATTGGAGTAAGTCTCATTTCCACTTTCATAGCGTTATGGTCGGAGCAGGTTTTGGGGCAGATTTCCACTTTTCTGGTCTTAGGTGCCAGCCCTCTAGTTATCCATATTTGGTCGATTCTTGTCCAAGACAGATGAGCTTCAGAAAAGAATGTTCCTTCTTTACCTAGGGGGTTCTTTGTCCTCCAAATGTCAATCAAGTCCATACTGTCAATTATTTCAAAAAAGGTTTTAGGTAGTCTGCCGTCTTTTGTTAAGTTTTGATTTTGTGACTTGTCCATATTTGTGGAGACCACCCCATTCATAACTCCCATCATAATGATGTTGGTATAGTCCAAATAGTCCAGCATTGTCTCATGCAGTTTCTTATAGAATTCTGATTTCCCATCATTCGGTGCATAGATTCCTAAAATTAAAAACTTTTCTCCTTGAGTCTGTATCTCAATAGCCAAAATTCTTCCTTGCTCATCTTTAAATAAAAATTTTGGTGACAGGCTCTCCTTTGCATAAATCACCACTCCTCTTTTCTTAACTCTCTCCGATGAGATAAATTCTTGGCCTAATCTTTTATTGATTAACACTTTCCTATGGAGCCTAGTCACATGCGTTTCCTGCAAGCAAATAATGTCCAATTGTTCTTTTTGCAATATGTGAAATATTCTTCTTCTTTTTTCCGGGGAATTCCCGCCATTAATGTTCCAACTAAGAAGCTGCAGAGTCATCCTGGATCAATCTGTTATTCCTTTGGTGGTGGCGTCTCTTCCTTTGAATCCTCTGGTCCCGAGGGTGCAGGTGTAGGTGCAGGTACCGGCAGAGGTGGTGGCCAGGATGCTATTGCTCCTTTCTGAAGGTCCTCTTTGTGGTCGTTCAAAAACTTTTGTTGGTCTTCTGCTGTCTTAATTTTAACTTTCTTTCCTTTGAAGTTGAAGGATAATCCTTGAGGAAATTCCCACCTAAAGGGAATTGAGTTGCCTTTCAGTAGTTTTGTTAATTCCGTATATGTAGCTCTAAGGTCCAAGAGTTGTTTCAGAATATCTTTGTAAGTTTCTGCTCTGTTGCCTTGAATGTCAAGTGATTTTCCAAAATGAAGGCCTAGTATTTTATCTCTCTCTTGCTTGGATCTCAAAATGATCAAACAGTCTCTGGATCTGTCCTTCCTCACCACTCTTCCCAATCTAAAAGCACTTACAATTTTAAAATCCTTATCTTCTTCTATCCCCCAGAACTTTGAGAATTCCGATGTCAAATAGCCGATCAAATCTCCCTGTTCAAGTTCTGGGATTGCTCTCAATCTAAGGTTGTTTTCCCTATTTCTCAGTTCAACCATAGACAGGTAGGCCTGCTGTTCACCAATCTGTTTGTGCAAGGGCTTTACCTCCACCTTTATTGCCTCAACCTTCTGATTGGCTTCCACGGCTTTTTGGTTAGCTTCCTCAGCCAATTTGCGATTTTCTGCAGTTGCTTCCTGGAGATTCCCAATTGCTTGTGTATGTTGAGCAACTTGGTCAGTCAGTTTGCTTATAGTGGCTGTGGCTTGGTCAATTTTGGACGAATGCTCATCCGCCTTCTTATTTAAAATTTCCAATTGTCCCAAAATTTGATCTAAGACTGCTGCAGATCCTCCTGAAGCCATATCCTCTAATGGTGTTTGCTCAGCTACCCCTTCTTGTGTCCCTAAAACAGCTCGGACAGATGATCTGCGTGGCGGAGAAGTCAAGGTTGTTTGTACCAGTTGTTTAGCTTTCGTTTTCGCCAATCTTGCTTTCCCTGTGCCACTCATTCCAATCCTGTCTACGTGCAGCATTGGTTAAGACTATCTGCCCCCCCCGCCCCCCGCCTGGGGACAGAACTTACTTCCGGATTCCACCGAAAGCCAGTAAGGGAAAACAATATTGGGGAGAAATGGAGCTGAGCGACAGGCCCTCACTTCTCCCCGCATGCTCCCTAGGGCTTGCCGGTCCTAGCCCCATTCCAGGGATTCGGACGAAAACATGGCAAGCCCCTGGGTTCCTCTAACGGAATTCCCTAAGCATCAGGTCACCACTAGATCTTGACAATTTCCTGCAATGATCGATGCTTAGAAGGCCTATGATTCAGTTCCAGGAGATATTGGTGACAGGCGCTGTAAGGCAAATACTGCTTCAGCCTACCAAGAAATTCCTCTTGAAAGAAATGTGTCTCTCACCTGAGGGATAATTACCTCCTGTACCTGGAAATGCTTCATTTCAAATTACTGTGGACTTGACTGTTCACATAATTTCACTCTCTGTGCTTATGTGCACATTCCACATGTACTAATCCAGGGATTCAAAGGTGAAAAGTAGGCGAATAGGTAAGCAGTGGCGGCGGTGGGGGGAGAATGGTGGGGCCAGAATGCACAAACTTTTCAAGGCTAACTTGACTGAAGCTGCATAGGCAGACCAAGCAGCTACTCACAGGCAGGAGAAGGGATGGCGGGCACAATTCAAGAGGCAGCTGCTATTCTGTAATCAGCTTTTTGCCAAATTGCAGTCAAATTCCTCGGATGTGGAACCTACATCCCATGCCTCCTGTGGCTGCTCAAGACGGCCACTTGCAGTCCCATAACAACCCAGCGGTGGCCAGTGGCGGCCCCTTCGGTATCGGAGGGACTGATCCCCCTGCCTAGAAATATTGAGGGGGCTGAAGCCCCATATACCCGTTACCCCTGCTTTCTTGTATCTTTTGGTTTAGAAAGGGGTCCTTACTGTCACAGTTGCTTCTCTCATAGGAGATAGATGGTGAAGACTCCACCTGTTCTGATTCTCTCATGTCCCACTCGGCTACCTATGGTGTGTGCCTCCTGCAGCTGTAGGTGACTGTCATTTGCAGCCCCATAACTACAACCTGGTGATGGGGGATAGTGGGGGGGGGGTGGGCTGAGCCCCCATGGTCAGGATTTAATCCAGCTGGGAATGGATTTAATAATCTTGTGTTTTCCGAGAATGCATGTATCTGCCCCACCAGTTTGCCTGAGATGGGTGGGAGGAGTTATTAACATTCCAAATTCTCCTTCATCTTTCACTCACTGGCCCATCTGTGTGGTCAAATTACTCAATGTGACCTAGATGTGTTCATCCACACCTGTCGTACGTCCCGCTCAGGTACCTACGCCCGGCGCCAAATGAATTGTTTGGTCCCATAGGCTGCATTAAGATGGGGTGAAAAACTAAGGATTTTGCTCTAGTTTGAGTTGCCAATCATTCTGGTTCCTTCGTCTTGGTTAAAAGTTGTTTATTTGTTTGGAAACCTGTTATGATACCCTGCAGAATGCAAATGGATTAAATCAAATTTTCCCCTCCCCTCTCCTCTCCTCCATCTTCGCCTCCCCTGCCAGGCGTGGCCATTCATATTTCTCGCATGTCCCTCGTGGCTAACAGGGCCCTTGGCCTCCCACGGCTGCTGGGGACAGTCATTTGTGGCCACAGCAACAGCCTGGTGGTGGGGGATGGCGGTCCCCTCAATACTGGGGGGACTGAGCACCCTTCCTAGAAATATTGAGGGGGCTAAAGCCCTGGGTATCTACGAGGTCTGCCCTGCCTTGTACCTGCAGTCAGTCATTCCGGCCAACTGAGGCAACAAGTCCTCAGTAGAGAATCAGCTCTGCTGGGATCATTAGAATTCTGCAAATAGCAGGGGCATCAGTGCCTTGGTACTTCATCCTCTGTTGGGTTCCTCATCGTCTTTTACAAAGGAAATGGGGCTGCTGCAGTTGGACAGTCGCTTAAGACATGCCTGCAAGGAGGTGTGGGCCAGCTCTGACACAGAGCACTCTGCACCCAAAATGGCAGGAAATGCAATCAAACTTCCGAATCTGAACTACACACAGGCTAACACCAGGCAGGCCCCAGAAGAAGGATCTTTCTTGTATCTTTTACTTTAAAACATATTAAAAGGACATTAAAACATGGGCATTAAAACTCTGGGCGGCTTCCAACAAAATCTTAAAATACAATAGTTCGTCAAACATTAAAAGCTTCCCTAAATTTAATGTTTTCCCTTGCTGGTTTGTTGCATTGAATTTGATTCAGAGCAATGGGCCTGTTGTGACATATTATCAGATAACATTGGACAACATTGCTTTTCACATATTTCTGTTCCCTCATTAAAATGGAAGCAAAGAACTAAAGGACTCCTGGATGGTTAAATCTAATAAAATTTGACTATGTTTCTAATAAAATGCGACTTCGATTTCTTGTCCACGAAGAACACTGGGCTCCCCCCTGCCGCCTTGGATTCCCTGATGAATCCTCTCTTTAGATTTTTCTCGATAAAGTCCTTCAGGTCCTTGATCTCTCTCTCCGACATGGAATAGAGCTTGCCCACCGGCAGCGTGGCCCCCGGGATCCGGTTGATCTGGAAATCATACGGTTGATGCGGTGGCAACGTGTCAGCCTCCCTCTCGCTGAACACCTCCTGTAGGTCCCGATAATATGGAGGAATTTCGGTCGTCCCTGCTTTGCATGCTGCTGCCATCCCGGCCTCCAACTGTCGAGGTAGCTCTAGGCCCAGGCAGTTCTCCATGCAGTGCGCCGACCCAAAAATGACTGGCAGAATCCGGGAGTTGGGAGAAGAAACAACGGAAGAGGACTGGAAAAAATTTAAAGACTACTTACAAAAAAAATATAAGTTATATGGATGTTAAGAAATTGCATGGTCTAGAAAAATATGGCTCCAGTAATTTGATTGTGAGATATAGAAACTAAGTTATAAGTAAGATAAGGTCGAAGTTTAAAGTAATACAATGTTTAATTTAAGGTACAAATAACTGACAAAAACTACTTTAAAATTAAAAATATAACGTTTGAAAATTGGCAGGAAAACTGGCTTTCAGGTGGAAAAATCAAAATTAGAGACTGAACTGTTAGAACCCAATACTAAGAACTTGTCAAGAATGTATAATTTGCTGCTGAAATGGAATACACAAGATGAAACAGTAAAATCGGTTATGATTAAGTGGGCACAGGATATTGGCCATGTCAGGGGTTCAGAGACAGAGGCACAGGTGAGGGAGGAGACGGAGAGCGACGTGGAAGAATCCCAGGACAGTGAGGAAGAGGATGACAATGACTTGAGATCTTCCATGAGTCTCTCAAGTGAATCGGAGGATTCTCAGGAGGGGGCGCCCCTAGTCAGGACAAGGGGGGTCACAGGGGGGACCTGCCAGGAGCAGGGAAGCAGCAGGGAAATCCCGAGTGGGAGTGGGAGATCGGGGCCGGCTTCCCAGCAGGAACGGAGGGAAGAGAGGGGAGTTCCCAGTGTGACACACGGAGCGGAGCAGGAAAGAGACAGGGGAAGGAGATCGGGGCAGGACGTCCTGCCGGAAGAGGCGGAGAGTAGTACAGGGAGTAGTGTAAGTGTCAAGAGGAAGGTCAGGGGTAGCGAACGCGCGCCAAGTTCAAATGTGGAGGCGCGCGGAAATGGAGAAAGCCCGGAGGAGGAGCCTAGCCCCAAAGCACGAAGGAGGGGGGAACAGGCATCTGAGGAATCCGCTTCAGGAGAGAGCAGGAGGGAAGGAACCCAGGGGGGCAGAAAGACCCTGCGGAAAAGGAAAGACAGGAAGAGGTGGTCTAGCACAAGCCTCTTAAGTTGGTGTAGAGGCGGGACCGACTCAGAGGGGACTTCAAATGTCTGACGTTAGAGACGCGGGGCTGCGCGTCTCGGTTGTGGAACCAATAATGAACTGCAATAAACATCCTTGTATATAAGAAGAGCTTGGCGTTGGTCTTTTGTGAGCTGAGACCTGAGGCAGCCTCTGACAGGCCATAATATTATGTTTGCTGACTGGGAATGGTTGTGGAACACCGGTATTAAATTCACGGCATGTAATGCCTTAAAGGAAAATATTATGAAAATGATTTACAGGTGGTACATGACCCCAGTCAAGCTAGCAAAAATCTACCATTTGCCTGATAATAAGTGTTGGAAATGTAAAGAAACTGAAGGTACTTTCTATCACCTTTGGTGGACATGCCCGAAGATTAAGGCTTTCTGGGAAATGATATATAATGAAATGAAAAAGGTACTTAAATGTACTTTCCTTAAGAAACCAGAGGCCTTTCTCCTGGGCATTGTCGGCCAATTGGTGTCAAAGAAAGACAGAACTTTCTTTATGTATGCTACAACAGCAGCAAGAATACTCATCGCAAAGTATTGGAAGACACAAGATCTACCCACCTTGGAAGTATGGCAGATGAAAGTGATGGACTATATGACATTAGCCGAGATGACTGGCAGAATCCGCGACCAGGGAATGGAGACGGCGGAGGAAGAATGGAAGAAATTTAAAATCTACCTTAAGGAATATTATAAACTTGATGAATGTTAGAATGTCGAGGTTTTGATTAAGAAAGGGTTACAGCGATTTAAGACTAGACTGAAGGAAAGATTAAGAGGACAGAGGTTTGACAGAAATATTTAGAGTTGCTAAAAACTTTCGGCCATTGGGATTCAGAAAGGGGAGGTATGGGGGAGTCTGAGAAACAAGGTTTATGAAAAAAAAAAGGATATGATACTATACGTGTTTGTATGTTTTTTATATGTTTGTATTGTTTTAAAAAAATTTGTAAAACCAATAAAAACAATTATATAAAAAATAAAAAAAATAATTTAAGGTACAAACAACTGACAAAAACTACTTTAAAATTAAAAATATAACGTTTGAAAAGTACAAAATAAGATATGAAATAAGGTAACAATTTGCTGGTATTTTCTATTATAAAGAACGCAGGGTAAGGGAGATGTGAGGAAGTCCAGTTAGTTATATAAAAAAGTTTTTGAATAGTTATGTTTTTCTTTTTCTTTTTTCTTTTTTCTATCTATAGTGTTTGTTGGTGTTCTTGCATTTGGTGTTTTGTTTGTTATTCTGTTTGGTGAGGGGATTTTGTGTGTTTACTCTTTATTGTGTGTTTTAAAACTTAATAAAATAGTTTATATTTAAAAAAAAAAGATAGTCTTAACCAATGCCTAAGCAACCACTAACAATCATGTATGTTAATAAAGTTGTGGCCCAAATTACGCCAAAAACCTTAAACAAAAATTATGTGTGTGTTGTGAGTTATTTGAGGGGTGGCTTGGGGACCTTGACACGCAATTACACTTATCAAGTAATGGCAAGGTTGTGCGAAATGCCTGTAAAGCACATAGGGTGTTTCCCACATTCAGTACCAGAGAGAAAAGCAGGAATGTGTTTAAGCTAAAGGTGTACTGCGATTTTTCGTTATAAAGCTTCTGAATTTCATGGATTAGGAAGTACTGAAATTTTCTAATATATATAAATGTATTAGCTGGGCTTCTATGGGTGAAAGAAAATCAAAAGCCTTTCTGCCTCGCCCCTTTCTCCTCTAAGAACGCTGAAGCCTCATTATCAACAGCTGTGTCTTTCCCCAGCTACCGTAAATTTCGCTGTATAACACGCAGATTTTTTCTCCTAAAAAGTAAGGGGAAATGTCTGTGCGTGTTATTGAGCGAATGTGTGGTCCCTGGAGCTGACTCGCCGGAGCGCAGGGGCAAAAATAGGCAAAAATCAGGCAAAAATAAGATCGGGCGGGCGGGCGGAGGGAAGGCGGAAGCTGCTGCTTTCCTGCATTCTGCCTCAGGGTCCTACTGCCCACCTGCTTCTGTTGCTGCGTTTGCTCAAACTCAACAAAGAGAAGGGAATCCCCTGCCCTCCTGGCAAGCAGAGGGTTAAGGAAAGGATCGAGTCCTTCCTTCTAATTCTTTCCGAGTCACACTGCGTGCAGGCTCCAGCCCACCACCTCCTCCTCTCCGTGCTCTAGGGACTCGCAGGCAGCCGAAAAACATGCAGGTGGGAGAGAGAGAGGGGGGGCTGGCTTGGGGGGGCCTTTTGCTTTCCTTTCCTCCCCCCACCCCGTTAAACCCCCTCCCCTGCATTCTTAGCCAGCTGCTTCTCCGCACACCCCTCTTGTGCTCCTTGTCCCTTCTGTGTTTTTCCTTCTCACCCCATTTAAAACGTGGTGACAAAGCACGGATCCACATGGATCCTCAGGATTTTTGCACTGGGTCACCCCAAGTTCACCATCAGATCACATTACATGTCCATGGCTACAGTCTGTACCAAAAGAATCGCGCACCCACTGTTGCCTGGGGCTGCAATGGTGCAAAAACATGGTTACAAAGCATGGATCCACATGGATCCTCAGGATTTTTGCAATGGGCTACTCCAAACTCACTGTCAGATCACATGTCTGTGGCGACAGCATGAACCACAAAAATCATACATCCACTGTTTCATTTAGAATATTTTTTTTCTTGTTTTCCTCCTCTAAAAACTACGTGCGTGTTATGGTCTGGTGCGTGTTATAAGCGAAAAATACGGTATTCCTTTTCCAGCTTCTCTTCCAGCTGGAGTCCCAATAGCATCCAAAAGAGTCACAGATTCTCCATTACTATTAGCAAACAACTATGGGAACTGTAAGTGAGGGATTGTTTAAATGTTTTCACACTTAATATTAAAACAGCACAATCTTTTGGAAACATTGGCTTTGAAATTTTGGGTCCGGGCCTAAAGCTTAAGCTTGAATAACGCCTAAACGCAATAGGCTATGCAAAGCTGCCTTTGCTTTTTGCTACTATAAAAGTTGTATTAATATTTGGTTTTTATGTAGTAGGAAAACTGATAAACCAAATGTTAAGTAGGTACAAATATTATGTCTAAGTAAATAATTCCCCCCCCCCACACAAACAAAAAAGATAGTTCCCGTCCTCAAGTTTACAATCTCATTGCTAATCCTCTTTGGGTAGTCTGAAAGCTTTTTTTCTTTCTTTTTTAAGGTGGGGGAAACCCGAGATGAAAGTAGTAATGTGTTTAAGCTAAAGTTGAATTGTAATGTTTGTTTATAATGCTTCTGAATTTCATGGACTGGGAAAAGCCTCAATGACCTTGCTCCCAGCCCTCCCCTTGCTGCAAAAAATAAAATAAAAATATCTACAACCACAGGAGTTTTACCCCACATTGCCTTAGATGGCTAAGCTAACATGTTTAATTAGAGAAAAATCATTACTAGCATTTGTTAAGGATTGGAAGTTTCCTATGGACCTTTTGTGTGAAAGAGAAAATGAACTTGCAGTATCTGAATTTGAAGATTGAAAAAAAAATACTCTCTTTAACATTCTATTTTCTATAAACCAGTATCATACGTAGCTACTGAGACCCAGAAGTCCTTTTATTCTAGTCACTCCCTTTAGTTGTTTTCTTTCTTTCCCTTTGTCTTCTACTTTTGTTTTCTCTTTTTCTTGTATTTTCTTCCTTCTGACTTTCTTTCTGCTCTTTCTTAGCTTAAGTAGCTGTTTCAACTCAGTATATTATAAAATATATATTTATAATGAATATTATTTCTGTCTGTCTTAGAATAAGTATCAATCAATAAATACAAACTTTTTTAAAAAAGGATTTTTACACCACAAACTCTTTCCCCAGTGTTCTGTCGCAAACTGTTCCCCCAAGGAAAACACCCTAGCAGTTTCTTGCTGCAGCCCCAGCCCCAGCCCCAGCCCCAAACCTCACCCTGCCAGCCCCACAAATCCCACTCCCAGCCAAAGTTCTGTATGCCTCACCCCTTCCTTCTCCTCTGTAAGTACCCCGAAGCCTAATTTGCAACAACTGTGTCTTTCCTCAGTTGCTCCTAATCCTGCAGATATCCTCCACCTGCTGTCCAGGGACCCAATACAGCATCTATGCAAGAGGGAAATCCAGAGGCCTGACATCAGCACACCCTGTGGCATGACTGCACAGCCTATAGTGGCAAAGGACTGAGGACCCCCGAAATTTTAAAGAAGGGGTGGGCCCCTTCAAAATTCCCTGGGACAGTGAGACTTTAACACTCCCTATGGTGTGCTTGAGATATCTAGGGGATCAAGGTACTCCCAAAATTTTCAATAGGCGTGGGCCCCCTCAAAATTCCCTGGGATCACACAATGTCAGCACACCCCCATGGTGTGCTTGTGACATATACAGGATGGGGAGGCCAAGGACTCCAAATTTTCAAGGGGGTGCCCCCCTCAAAATGCCCTGGAGCGGTGTGATGTCAGCACATGCCATCTAAGGGGACATGGGCTGAGGGCCCCCAATATGTTGAAGGGCCCCCTCAAATTTCCTGTGGTCATGCAGTTTCAGCACACCACATGGTGTTCTTGTGCCATCTAGGGGGGCATGGGCTGAGGGGTCCCAAAATGTTGAAGCACCCCCCAAAATTCCCTGGGGTCATGCAATTTCAGCACACCCCATGTTGTGCTCATGCCGTCTAGGGGGACATGGGCTGAGGGCCCCCAAAATGTTGAAGGGTCCCCCTCAAAATTCCCTAGGGTCATGTCATGCAATTTCAGCACACCACATGGTGTTCTTGTGCCATCTAGGGGGGCATGGGCTGAGGGGTCCCAAAATGTTGAAGGGCTCCCCTCAAAATTCCCTGGGGTTATGCAATTTCAGCACACCCCATGTTTGGATGCTCCTAAATTTCGAGACTTAAGAGAATTATTGGGTCTCAAGCCTTTGACTTAAGGAGGAGTGTTGGGATTCGCAGGATACTGGGTAAGTCTGCAGGCTTCAAGTGGACGTGGACGCCATATCCAAGGAATTTCCGGGGGGGGGGGTTGGGAAATTGGGATAGTATACGCCCCCCCCCATTGCTCTACAGCTTGACCACGCAGTACGCCCTGTCAGGCTCAAGGCCCGCCGGGTCCCGTTTGCCTTGAAACCTCATATAGACGAGGAATTGGACCGGCTCGTGGAGCAAGGAGTGCTGGAGCCGGTGCCTAATGCCCCCTGGGAAACCCCAATCCTCACACCCGTCAAGCCTAATGGTTCGGTCCGCATCTGCGCAGACTACAAATGTACCATAAACAAGGCCCTCACGGCCCACGCATACCCAGTGCCAGTGGTCAGCCATGTCCTTGCCACCCTGGCTGGGTCAAATTTTTTTGGCAAGCTGGACTTGGCCCAAGCATATCAACAGCTGCCACAGCAGAGGCACAGACTGTGATGCACAGAGGAGCGTTCAGGGTAAAGCGGCTGCAATTCGGTGTCAGCGTGGCATCAGGAATATTCCAGAATCTAATGGACTCTCTCCTTAAAGGGATTCCTGGCGTCACCCCCTTCTTCGATGATGTGTTGATTGCTGGGCCCACACCAGAGGAGTTTGAGGACCGCCTCCGCACCGTTCTGCAGCGTTTCCAGACGGCGGGTCTCAAGGTGAAGCGGGAAAAATGTCTACTAGGAGTACCTCAGGTGGACTTTCTGGGATTTATGGTGGACGCAGAAGGGGTCCACCCAACTGGGGACAAGGTATGGGCCATTTGTGATGCCCCAGCGCCCAAGAGCAAGACTGAACTTCAGGCCTTCTTGGGACTATTGAACTTTTACCATTCCTTCCTTCCCCACAAGGCGGCGGTAGCGGAGCCCCTACACAGACTCCTGGACAAGCGGGCCCCTTGGGTGTGGGGCCAGCGCCAGGAGGCCGCATTCCAGGCAGTCAAGGACTTGCTTGTCTCAAACGCGGTCTTGGCACACTTCGACGAGAGGCTGCCGGTGGTGCTAGCATGCGACGCCTCGCCCTATGGCATCGGCGTTGTCCTGGGACACCAACTCCCGGATGGAAGAGAGGTACCGGTGGCATACTTTTCCCAGACACTCAACGCAACCGAGCGGAACTACGCACAAATCGACAAGGAGGGTCTGGCAATCGTGAAGGGAGTAAAAAAATTCCATGATTTCTTGTACGGGCGGCCCTTTACCGTGGTGACTGACCACAAGCCGTTGCTTGGCTTGTTTGCCCCCGAAAATCAGACCCCCCCAAGTGCTGTCTCCTCGCGTCCTCAGGTGTGTTAGGATATTTCCGTTCCACCTTAAAAGGGAGCAGGCTTTGGGAGTAACAGAGTCTGTGCATGTCCTGTTCACAGGATGTTTATGTTTGCTGTATTCCTTTCGGTTTTGCCAGTTAGTCAGAGACGCTGACTGAGAATGGACGTGTTTTCTTTGTTCTGTTCATGTTCTAAATAAAGTCTGTAAATATGCTCTTCTGCTCTTCTGCGGTGCAAGCTTTTGGCTGTGCTTTTATCTGCTGATAAACAGTGTACACAAGCCTGGAATGTGGCAATCCGTTTCCAGAACGGCTTCGTGTCGCTAACTGCTGGATCTGCCTGAGCTACGGGAGATTGATGGACGTCCGACTGCCAGCTTGGGGGCTCATGATGGACACTATCTCCCTGGCAGTTTCCCAACAACAAGGTTATGGGCCCAGATTCACAGCAGCACCTACAGAAGAGTAAAAGCTGCAACAGACTGCGTTTGAGGTATGTTGGGGGAAAAGCGAAAGGAAGGGACGCTTTTCTGTTTTACCTCGGCAAGGAGTCTTTGATCTCCGGCAAGGCTTAATTGGCCTGGGAGCTGAGCCAAAGAGACTTCGTGATTAATGGCTGCCAAGATAACGAGTCTCTGAAGATAAATAAAGGCTCACGGCTCAAATAAAAGCTGGAATGGAGTTTTTCCAAGCTTCTGGAGATGCTCAGTGCCCTAAGTTGGATGGGCAGAATTATGAAACCTGGGCAAAATGGTGTGAGAGTTTGCTGCGTCAGTTTGGGGTATGGCATACCGTGAGTGAGCCCCCCCCCCCCAGTTCCTCTGACAGAGAGATGGAAAACCGCTGATTCGAAAGCGATAGACGTAATAGTCCTATCCGTATCTCTTGAGGAAATTAAGACGCTGGCTGGCAACACCACTGCACGTGGGATGTGGAATGCTTTGATGAAAGCTCACAAGGCAAAAATCCCAGCCCAGAGTTTGACTGCATCGGAGGTCCTAGCTGTTTCCCAGAATGCGGGTGATTGCAGGGATGCTGAGGGCACCGGTTGCAAGCTGCAGGGGGAGCTGACCGTCACGTCATCCCAGGCAGCATACCAGCCTCCAGGGGGAGCCAAGGAGTCGGCAGCTGAGAGCTCTGTTTCTCGTGAGAACCAAGGTCAACGCCTTTGCAGAGGCCGGAAAGGCAAAGGTAAACACAGGCAGGCGCCTGCAGATGGCGAGGAGCAAAGGGAGGGTGAAGAGCCTGCGCCAGGGAAAAACAAAGCGATGTTTGCTGGCACAGCTTCACCAAAGGCTAAAGGCACGTCTGCTGACCAGAAGCAGGGGGGCAAGCTGCAAAAGCCCACGGCAGTGGAAAACAAGGTTATATTTGCTGGCACAGCTTCACCAAAGGCTAAAGGCACGTCTGGTGGCCAGGAGCAGGAGCAGGGGGGCAAGCTGCAAAAGCCCACATCGGTGCAAAACAAGGGTTTGCTTGCTGTAAGGACTGCTCCAACAGCCAAAGGCAGCTTTGTTGTTGATTCAGGCTGTACGCGCCACATTTCGAAGGATCGCCATCTCTTTATCTCCTTCAAGCCTCAGGAAGGTGAGATCCACCTGGCTGATGGAAGGACGTTGCAAATTGCAGGAGAAGGGACTGTGAAACTTGCAAGTCTGCACACAACCATCAGTAATGTACTTTTTGTTCCAGGAGCGACGAGCAACTTGCTTAGCGTCCCACAGCTTACTGGGCGTGGTTTTCAGATTTCTTTCAAGAGGAGCGTCTGTGTCATCAGTAAAGGCAAAGAGGACTATTTGCATGCAAAGTTTATGGATGGTTTGTTCCATATAACTTATGATGACACTGCTGTTGTGAATAATGCTGATTCTTGTTGTGTTGCACAAACTAACAAAGTTCTTCATGCAGGTTGCATTCACGATGCGCATCGAAGGTTTTGTCACCTCTCTTGAAAGGCACTGGCCAAGATGCCAGAGGTGGTTGAGGGTTTGAACATCAAACCCTGTAAATTTCACATGAAGTGTGTATCTTGTGCAGAGAACAAGGTGAAGGTTGCTCCAAAAAGGCAAGGAGTCTAGCAGGCAGGCTTCCAAACCCTACCAGCTAGTGCATGCGGACCTGGTTGGGCCACTTGCGCCCTCTATAGGAGGAGCAAGGTACTTCATGATTCTGATTGATTCTTTTCCCAGGTACATTCATGTGTTTTTGCTCGAACAGAAATTGCAAGCGTTTCTGAAGTTTAAGGCATTCTGTGCTTGGTTGGAGAATGTGCACGGTAAACGTATTTCTTGTTTGTTTACTGATCGGGGCGGGGAGTTCACTTCTCAGCAGTTTGAAGCTTTCCTGACTGAGAAGGGAATCCAGCATGACATGTCAACGCCCAGATCGCCATGGATGAATGGGCTTGCGGAGAGAGCAAATCAGACATTGCTGCAAGGAATAAAAACCCTGTTGCATGATGCCAATCTCCCTGATAAGTTTTGGGGGGAAGCTTTGGGGAATTTGGTTTACTCCTTTAATCGCAGATTGTCATCACCCATTGGTTGTACCCCCTATGAGAAGATGTTTGGCCAGAAACCCAACATCAAGCACATGAAAATCTTTGGTTCTGACATGTGGGTACGCACACAAGAAACCAACAAGCTTGGGAAGCGTGGGGCACATGGTTTGGTCATGGGGTACGAAAAAGGTGCATACAGGGTATGGATGACTAACTCTAAGTCCATTAAATTCACAAGGAGTGTTGAGTACAATCCTAAGTGGGGGGAAAATGTGGGAATTTTCCAGAGTTACCCAGAGGAGGATGAAGGTGATGTCAAGCAAGCAGCTAAAGATGAGAAAGCTGCTGCTGCTGCTGCTGATGAGGATGATGATGATGATGAGGATGATGATGATGATGATGATGATGATCAGAGTTCGGATTCCAGTTCAGTGGGCGGCGCTGCTGCTGCTGCTGGTGTCAGTGACAGTGATGACACAGCAGACTACAAGAGCGCACAGGCCTCAGTCAGACCATCTGATGCGTCTGACAATGAACTGGAAGAACCACTGTTCACCATTGGTCATTTTTCTTCTAAGAAAGAGGAGATGAGTCCAGAAGACTTGCGTCTAGTACGTAGGTCTGAAAGGGCGACCAAGGGCAGACCTCCAAAGAGGTATGCTGATGAGTTTGCTAAGACAGCAACTGCTGTTCTTAGTAGCTCAGAGAAGGTGTGGGAACCTTCAAGCTTCAAAGAGGTTCAGGAGTTAACCTCTAAAGATGCTGAGCCTTGGCTTAATGCCATGAAGGCTGAAGTTGATTCCTTGAACAGGAACCGAACTTGGGAACTGGTACCGGTAGTCCCAGGAATGAGACTGGTTGGCAGCAAATGGGTCTTCAAGGCCAAGACAGACCAGAATGGCAAGGTAGTCAGACACAAAGCCAGATTGGTTGCCAGAGGTTTTTCACAGGTACCAGGACAGGATTACCATGAGACCTACTCTCCCACAGTCAAATATGAGAGCATTCGGCTGATGCTCAAGATCGCTGCGGAGGAGAAACTGCATGTTTCCCACCATGACATTAATACAGCTTTTTTGTACGGGGTTTTGGGGGAGGAGCTGTACATGCTTCCACCTGATGGGATGGAGATACAGAAGGGAATGGTCTGTAAACTGCGGAAATCCTTATATGGTCTCAAGCAGAGTGCCAGGTGTTGGAACACAAAACTCACTGAGACATTGCTTTCTCTAGGTTTTCACCAGGGCAAAGCTGATCCATGTGTGTTTGTCAAGGAGGAGGGACAAAACAAACTGTATTGTTTATGTTTTGTTGATGATCTTCTGATGTTTTGGAAGAATCAGGCTTTTTATCAAAGCACCCTAGCTCAGCTGAAGGAGCACTTTGACATGAAGGATCTTGGTGAGGTATCCAACTATCTTTCTCTGCAGGTGGAGAAAGACCAAGCAGGTAATTTTCTGGTACACCAAACACAGAAAATTGCTGATGTATTAACCAGGTTGAATTTGGTTGATGCAAACCCAGCAGACACACCGATGGTGACAGGTTACCAGGTAGACAGTACTGCTGAAGCGTTTTCTGACACAACGCTGTACAGATGCATTCGAGGCAAGATGAATTTCATTGCCAGATGTTCAAGACCTGACATAGCTGTAAGCTGTAATCTGCTTAGCAGACATGCCAACAATCCTACGGTTCAGGATTGGAAAGCTCTGAAGCGCATAGCCCGCTATTTGAAAGGGACTATGCACTACAGGCTGAGGTTCACCAGTCAAAAGACTGGAGGTCTTGAAATCTTTGCAAGTTTTGGAAGTGACACCACGGATGGTACAAGCACTTCTGGAGTATGCTACATGTACAACCACTGCCTGTTTGACTGGTTGTGCAAGAAGCAGACAACAGTGAGCCTAAGTTCCTGTGAAGCAGAACTCAATGCTCTGTCATTTTCACTCATGGATTGTGAATGGTTGATGCAACTGTTTAAGGACATCAGAGTGTCTGTGAAATGTCCTGTACAAGTGTATCAAGACAATAGATCGTGTTTGGCTTTGCTGAACTCGGAGAGTTGCAAGCAGAGAACCAAGTACTTGCAGATTAAGCTACATCGTGCAAGAGAGTGTATTCAGAAAGGACTGATTCAGGTGTCCTACATGCCAGGAAATGAAATTCCTGCTGATCTGTTGTCTAAGGTTGTTAACAGAGAACAACGTAAGGTTTATGTACAAAAGTTGCAATTGGGTGAACCACAGGTACTACAGGTTACACGGAAAGGGGGAGGATGTTAGGATATTTCCGTTCCACCTTAAAAGGGAGCAGGCTTTGGGAGTAACAGAGTCTGCGCATGTCCTTCACAGGATGTTTATGTTTGCTGTATTCCTTTCGGTTTTGCCAGTTAGTCAGAGACGCTGACTGAGAATGGACGTGTTTTCTTTGTTCTGTTCATGTTCTAAATAAAGTCTGTAAATATGCTCTTCTGCTCTTCTGCAGTGCAAGCTTTTGGCTGTGCTTTTATCTGCTGATAAACAGTGTACACAAGCCTGGAATGTGGCAATCCGTTTCCAGAACGGCTTCGTGTCGCTAACTGCTGGATCTGCCTGAGCTACGGGAGATTGATGGACGTCCGACTGCCAGCTTGGGGGCTCATGATGGACACTATCTCCCTGGCAGTTTCCCAACTTGCCAACTTCAATTTTCCTTGCCAGCTACCAGTATGCACTGATTCACCGCCCTGGGAAGGCGATGGGTCATGCGGACGCCCTCAGCAGGCTACCACTACCGGAAACAGGCCCCGACCCAGCACCTGCACAAGAGGTTATGAGCCTGGAGCTACTTCCCGACCGCCCCATTCAGTCACAAGAAGTTGCACACCATTCCAAGAAAGATAGGGTCATCTCCCGGGTCCTGGACTGGGTGTGGAGGGGATGGCCCAGCAGCAGCCCTGGGCCAGAATTCGCCGGCTACACAACCCACAAACATAAACTGTCGGCCCACAAGGGGTGCCTGTTATGGGGAAGCAGGGTCGTTGTTCCCCAGCCCCTCCGAAAAAGGGTCCTCAGAGCCCTACATGAGACACACCCAGGGGTAGTGAGAATGAAGGCCCTTGCCAGGAGTTATGTGTGGTGGCCGGGGATCGACGGAGAGATAGAGGCCTGGGTCAAACACTGCCAGGCCTGCCAAGAATCCCACCCAGATCCCCCAAGGGCCCCAGTCCAGTCCTGGGAGTCCGCCCGAGCACCATGGTCACGCCTGCATGTGGACTTCGCTGGCCCCTTTCAGGGGAAAACGTTCTTCATAGTGGTGGACTACTACACCAAATGGCTGGAAGTCGCACTGGTACCATCCACTTCCACGTCCGCAGCCATCCGGGTACTACGCAGGCTGTTTGCAACCCACGGGCTCCCTGACACTCTCGTCTCAGACAACGGGACCGCATTTACATCAGGAGAATGCCAAACCTTCACAGCACAGAACGCCATCCGCCACATCCGTTCGGCGCCGTTCCACCCTGCCACCAATGGCCAAGCAGAACGCATGGTGCGGACCACCAAGGACACCCTTCGCCACATGACGCAAGGGGACTGGGAGTACTGCCTTGCCACATTCCTTCTAGCACAGCACAGCACCCCCAGCTCAACGACTGGCCGGAGCCCCGCTGAACTACTAATGGGTCGGCGCCTTGCAATCAGATTGGACCGCCATCTCCCCGATAGAGCTCAGGATGAGGTAGTGGTGGGGGAAGGCAGGAACCCCCAGACCTTCGTGGCCCAGGACCCAGTGTACGCAAAGAATTTTGGGGCAGGCCCAGCATGGGTACCCGCCACAGTCACCAGGGTCGCTGGCCCCGTGTCGTACGAGGTGCTAACGGATGGGGGGCAATGCTGCCGCCGCCACTGCGACCAGATACGGCGACGATTCCCGGGAGAAAACCAGGAGGAGGACAGGTCAGAGGAGTCCCAAGGGAACAGTGGGGAAGTGAGGCCCATAGAACAGGAGGGGCCAGCAGGAGAGGCAGAATCAGTAAATACAGAGAGGACACGCGAGGCCGAAAGGACACCGGAACCAGAACCACGGCTGAGCGAGCTGGTTGCGCCAGACCAAACGGCCCCATCACAGCCAGCATCCTTGGAACACAAGCCAGAACCTGAACCCCGGACCAGGGAACACCCCAGGCCGCAACGCACACGTAGGCCGCCGGCGTACCTTGAGGACTATGAATGCAACCTCCCGGGCAGGACTGGAACTTAGAGGGGAGGGGTGTTAGAGAATCATAGAATCATAGAGTTGGAAGAGACAACAAGGGCCATCGAGTCCAACCCCCTGCCAAGCAGGAAACACCATCAGAGCACTCCTGACTATGGTTGACAAGCCTCTGCTTAAAGACCTCCAAAGAAGGAGACTCCACCACACTCCTTGGCAGCAAATTCCACTGTCGAACAGCTCTTACTGTCAGGAAGTTCTTCCTAATGTTTAGGTGGAATCGTCTTTCTTGTAGTTTGGATCCATTGCCCCGTGTCCGCTTCTCTGGAGCAGCAGAAAACAACCTTTCTCCCTCCTCTATGTGACATCCTTTTATATATTTGAACATGGCTATCATATCACCCCTTAACCTCCTCTTCTCCAGGCTAAACATGCCCAGCTCCCTTAGCCGTTCCTCATAAGGCATCGTTTCCAGGCCTTGGGAGCGGCCCACCCAGCACTCACTAGAGCAGCAGCAGTGTACCGGAGGCCTCCCTCAGGTCTCTTAAGCTGTGGCGGTGAGTGCAGGCTCTGCCCCCTAGGCCTGATGGAGTTGGCAGGAAAGGGAGCGGCCCACCCAGCACTCACTAGAGCAGCAGCAGCAACAGCAGCATCAGCAGTGACCCGGATGCCTCCCTCAGGCCTCTTACGCTGTGGCGGTGAGTGCAAGCTCCGCCCCCTGGGCCTGATGGAGTTGGCAGGAAAGGGAGCGGCCCACCCAGCACTCACTAGCGCAGCAGCAGTGTACCGGAGGCCTAACTCAGGTCTCTTAAGCTGTGGCGGTGAGTGCAGGCTCCGGCCCCTAGGCCCGATGGAGTTGGCATGAAAGTGAGCGGCCCACCCAGCACTCTCTAGAGCAGCAGCAGTGTCCCGAAGGCCTCCCTCAGGCCTCTTAAGCTGTGGCGGTGAGTGCAGGCTCCGCCCCCTAGGCCAGATGGAGTTGGCAGGTAAGGGAGCGGCCCACCCAGCACTCACTAGAGCAGCTGAAGCAGCAGTGTCCCGGACGCCTCCCTCAGGCCTCTTAAGTTGTGGCGGTGAGTGCAGGCTCTGCCCCCTAGGCCTGATGGAGTTGGCAGGAAAGGGAGCGGCCCACCCAGCATTCACTAGAGCAGCAGCAGCAGCAGTGTTCCGGAAGCCTCCCTGAGGCCTCTTAAGCTGTGGCGGTGAGTACAGGCTCCGCCCCCTAGGCCCGATGGAGTTGGAAGGAAAGGGAGCGGCCCATCCAGCACTCACTAGAGCAGCAGCAGCAGTGTCCCAGAAGTCTCCCTCAGGCCTCTTAAGCTGTGGCGGTGAGTGCAGGCTCCGCCCCCTAGGCCAGATGGAGTTGGCAGGAAAGGGAGTGGCCCACCTAGCACTGACTAGTTCAGCAGCAGCAGCAGTGTCCTGGAAGCCTCCCTCAGGCCTCTTAAGTTGTTGCCGTGAGTGCAAGCTCCGCCCCCTAGGCCAGATGCAGTGGGCAGGAAAGGAAGCGGCCCACCCAGCATTGGCTAGAGCAGCAGGAGCAGCAGTGTCCCGGAAGCCTCCCTCAGGCCTCTTAAGCTGTGGCAGTGAGTGCAGGCTCCGCCCCCTGGGCCTGATGGAGTTAGCAGGAAATGGAGCGGCCCACCCAGCACTCACTAGAGCAGCAGCAGCAGTGTACCGGAGGCCTTGATGGAGGCCCTCAAGCTGTAGCGGTGAGTGGAGGCTCCGCCCTCTAGACCAGATTGAGTTGGCAGGAAAGGGAGCGGCCCACACAGCACTAACTAGAGCAGCAGCAATGTCCCGGAAGCCTCCCTCAGGTCTCTTAAGTTGTGGCGGTGAGTGCAGGCTCCGCTCGCTAGGCCAGATGAAGTTGGCAGGAAAGGTAGCGGCGCACCCAGCACTCACTAGAGCAGCAGCAGCAGCAGTGTCCCGGAGGCCTCCCTCAGGCCTCTTAAACTGTGGCGGTGAGTGCAGGCTCTGCCCCCTAGGCCTGATGGAGTTGGCAGGTAAGGGAGCGGCCCACCCAGCACTCGCTAGAGCAGCATCAGCAGAAGTGTCCCGGAAGCCTCCCTCAGGCCTCTTAAACTGTGGCGGTGAGTGCAGGCTCTGCCCCCTAGGCCTGATGGAGTTGGCAGGAAAGGGAGCGGCCCACCCAGCACTCACTAGAGCAGCAGCAGCAACAGCAGCATCAGCACTGACCCGGATGCCTCCCTCTGGCCTCTTACGCTGTGGCGGTGAGTGCAAGCTCCGCCCCCTAGGCCAGATGCAGTTGACAGGAAAGGAAGCGGCCCACCCAGCAATCAGTAGAGCAGCCGCAGCAGCAGTGTCCCGTAAGCCTCCCTCAGGCCTCTTAAGCTGTGGCAGTGAGTGCAGGCTCCGCCCCCTGGGCCTGATGGAGTTGGCAGGAAAGGGAGCGGCCCACCCAGCACTCACTAAAGCAGCAGCAGTGTACCGGAGGCCTCCCTCAGGCCTCTTACGCTGTGGCGGTGAGTGCAAGCTCCGCCCCCTAGGCCAGATGGAGTTGGCAGGAAAGGGAGCGGCCCACCCAGCACTCACTAGAGCAGCAGCAGCAGCAGTGTCCTGGAAGCCTCCCTCAGGCCTCTTAAGCTGTGGCGGTGAGTGCAGGCTCCGGCCCCTGGGCCAGATTGAGTTGGCAGGTAAGGGAGCGGCCCACCCAGCACTCACTAGAGCAGCAGCATCAGTGTCCCGGAAGCTTCCCTCAGGCCTCTTAAGCTGAGGCATTGAGTGCAGGCTCCGCCCCCTAGGCCAGATGGAGTTCGCAGGAAAAGGAGCGGCCCACCCAGCACTCACTAGAGCAGCAGCAGTGTCCCGGAAGCCTCCCTCAGGCCTCTTAAGCTGTGGCGGTGAGTGCAGGCTCCGCCCCCTAGGCCAGATGGAGTTGGCAGAAAAGGGAGCGGCCCACCCAGCACTCAGTAGCGCAGCAGCAGCAGCAGTGTCCGGGAAGCCTCCCTCAGGCCTCTTAAGTTGTGGCGGTGAGTGCAGGCTCCGCCCCATAGGCCATATGGAGTTGGCAGGAAAGAGAGCGGCCCACCCAGCACTCAGTAGAGCAGCAGCAGCAGCAGCTTCCCAGAGGCCTTGATGGAGGCCCTCAAGCTCTGGCGGTGAGTGCAGGCTCCGACCCTGGGCCAGATTGAGTTGGCAGGATAGGGAGCGGCCCACCCAGCAATCACTAGAGCAGCAGCAGCAGTGTCCCGGAAGCCTCCCTCAGGCCTCTTAAGCTGTTGTGGTGAGTGCAGGCTCCACCCCCTAGGCCATATGGAGTTGGCAGGAAAGGGAGCGGCCCACTCAGCACTCAATGGAGTAGCAACAGTGTTCCAGAAGCCTCCCTCAGGCCTCTTAAGCTGTGGCGGTGATTGCAGGCTCCGCCCCCTAGGCCTGATGGAGTTGGCAGGAAAGGGAGCGGCCCACCCAGCATTCACTAGAGCAGCAGCAGCAGCAGTGTTCCGGAAGCCTCCCTCAGGCCTCTTAAGCTGTGGCGGTGAGTACAGGCTCCGCCCCCTAGGCCCGATGGAGTTGGCAGGAAAGGGAGCGGCCCAGCCAGCACTCACTAGAGCAGCAGCAGCAGCAGTGTCCTGGAAGCCTCCCTCAGGCCTCTTAACCTGTGGCGGTGAATATACTCAGAGTCGCAAAGTAATTTCATGCTCTTTATTCAGCTCATAGTGGTGAGGAGGAATGAATGAAAGTCCCCTCACAGTATCTGCTTTATATACATTATTTACACAATGGGCTGCACATGATTGGCTAATTCCGGAATTCTACTGTAAGCCAATCAGGTTGTGGATTCACTTCTATCTGGAGCAGGATTGGGTGGTTCCTGCCAACCAATCATACTGCTGCATTGTTCTAGGACCAATCAGACTGCTGCATTCTGAATCCTATTGTTCTAGGACCAATCAGACTGCTTCAGTTTGGATCCTATTCAACTCAGTACATAACATGTTCCATGATTTTGTTCTGGGTGTATGTAAGGGAACTAAAGGGCTTTGGTTAGAGTAGATTGTACATCATAGTTGTGTCATGTGGTAGAGCACAGGCTCCACATGCAGAAGTTCCCAGGTTCAATCCTTGGTATCTCTAGGAAGGGCTGGGAGAGAGTCCCTGCCTGAAATCTTGGAGAGTCACAGCTAGTCAGTGTCAGCAAGACTGAGCTAGCTGGAACGAAGACAGCTTTCTATGTTCCAGATACTCTTTAGTGGAGACAGTAGTTGGAAATGACTCAAACGCCAAGATTTTTAAGCATCTGGCAATTACCATTCCTATTAGAAAGCACACTATGATATTTTCCCATTTCCCCACAAGAACTTTCTGCAAACAGGTCCTGAATCAAGGCTGTAAAGCTATTTCCTGGTAGTTGAGGGATAGTGCAGAGGCCTCTGGCTAACTTCCTTCTGTCTTGAGAGACAATGGGGTGTGCCTCCAGAGGTGAGGTCAAACTGCTGCATTGGCAACAACGAAGAGACCTTCCTGAGGTGCAAGCCTGGGCAGTGTGTATGGTGGTCCTGAGATGCCCAGATGACAAGATCCCCCGCTCAGCCTCGCTGGTGTGGTCCAAAGGAAAGCAGAGCAATATGTTTTGCACCAGCTTGGCTGCAGGAGCTGCTCAAAATTAGCATACAGGAGCCGCACAGCCATTACCAGAGAGCGCTGACTTTTTCCTGTGGACAATTGGACTTAAAACAAGTACCCGTGAGTAGAAACGGAAAATTGGATCAAGAAATTGTTTTAATTTGGTATCGAAGCGGGAAGGTGCAAACAGGAAGTCCGCCTTCCGCTTTTTTGTATATAGACTAAAGCAAAAATTTTGCAAGCTAAAGCCGGGAAGCTGTTAAAAAAGACTAAATTGCCTACATTTAGAACCACTGAAACCCCCCTTGGAAGGAGGAGAAAAGGGGGGGAACTCTGTTTAACCCCAGCAGGAGAGGGAGTGAAGAAGGATAAGTTTCCACCGTCTCTAACCTGGGAACGGGGTGTCAGAGACAGAAACTGTTGGAGAGGTTCATTGACTGTGAACGTAACACTATGACAGACAGCTAATGAAGAGAAACAAGTTGATTCTAATGTTGCCTTTTGCATTTTAAAGAAACAAAATACTTGAAAAACATCTGAAACATCTGAAAAATGAAAGTAACTTTCCATTGTCTTAAAAAAAATATGGATACAAGTAGATAGTCTCCTCTAGAGGGAGCTTGCTAAATTGTTGTTGCATCATATTTGAGACCCAACATCTGTGAGATTAAGACTGTGGGAACAGTCTTTTCTGACCTTGAACAAAGATGAGCTGGGAGAAAGACTGGGTGCTTGCTTTATGCAAGACAAATGCTTTGCTGGAACAGATGCATGAGAAGATGGACTTGATGAATGAGAAAATGGATTTGAACTACCGCCCAATATCATTGCTCAATGTGGATTACAAAATTTTTGCAGACATCTTGGCAAAAAGACTCAAAAGAGTTTTGATGGAGATGATTCATAAGGACCAAGCAGGCTTTCTCCCTAAAAGACACCTGGCGGACAATGTAAGGAATGTTATAGACATTCTGGAAAAGCTAGAGGTGAATATAAACACTAAAGCAGTATTGATCTTTGTGGACGCGGAGAAAGCCTTCGACAATATTTCTTGGAGTTTTATGAAGAAGAATCTTCATAGGATGGGGGTAGGCCGGGGTTTTGAGAATGGTATGGCTGCAATATACTCTGAACAAAAAGCCAAACTGATTGTAAATAATGTTGTGACTGAGGAGCTTAAGATAGAAAAAGGAACACGACAGGGGTGCCCGATTTCCCCATTACTCTTTATTTCAGTTCTGGAGGTGTTGCTGAATATGATAAGAAATGACCAGCAGGTTAAAGGTGTGCAGGTCGGAGCTAAACATTACAAGTTAAGAGCGTTCGCAGATGACTTAGTATTGACTTTGCAAGAGCCAAACACTAGTACGAAAAAGGTATTAGAAATAATACAACAGTTTGGCCAGGTAGCTGGATTTAAGTTGAACAAGCTAAAAACCAAAGTTTTAGGGAAAAACCTAACAGATATGGAAAAGGAGAAATTTCAAGAGGAAACAGGTTTGACTGTGGTCAAGAAGGTCAAATATCTAGGGGTTTATCTAACATCCAAGAATCAGAATTTGTATAAGGACAACTATGAAAAATGTTGGTCAGAAATTAAAAAAGACTTAGAAATATGGTCAAATTTGAAACTGTCAATGTTAGGCCGAATTGCAGTAATTAAAATGAATGTATTGCCTAGAATGCTATTTTTGTTTCAGACCTTGCAGATTATTGATAAGATGGAATGTTTTAAGAGGTGGCACAAAGATATTTCGAAATTTGTCTGGCAGGGCAAAAAGCCCCGAATTAAATTTAAAATACTGACAGATGCTAAAGAAAGAGGGGGTTTTGCCCTGCCGGACCTAAAATTGTATTATGAGGCAGCAGCTTTTTGCTGGCTCAAAGAATGGATGCTCCTCGAGAATACAGACATCTTGGATCTGGAAGGTTTCAATAACGCTTTTGGTTGGCATGCATATCTTTGGTATGATAAAGTTAACAGTGCCTTCAAAAATCACATTGTCAGAAAAGCATTGTTTAATGTTTGGATAAGATATAAAGATCTATTGGAAAACAAAACCCCTAGATGGGTGTCACCAGTGGAGGCTAATGCAGTGAAAAAACTCAATATGGAGGTCGGATGGCCGAAGTATTGGGAAATTTTAGAACAGGATGGAGATAAGTTCAAATTACAAAGTCAGGAGAAATTGAAGCATAAAGTGGAAAATTGGTTCCAATATCGTCAAATAATGGAATTTTTTAATCAGGACAGGAAAGTCGGCTTCCAGGTGGAAAAATCAAAATTAGAAACCGAATTGTTAGAACCCAATACTAAGAATTTATCTAGAATGTACAACTTGTTGTTGAAATGGAACACACAGGATGAAACAGTTAAATCGGCTATGATTAAGTGGGCTCAGGATGTTGGACATAACATTATGTCAGCTGACTGGGAATGGTTATGGAACACCGGTATAAAATTTACGGCATGTAATGCCTTAAAGGAAAACATTATGAAAATGGTATACAGGTGGTACATGACCCCAGTCAAGCTGGCAAAAATCTATCATTTGCCCGATAACAAATGTTGGAAGTGTAAAGAGACTGAAGGTACCTTTTATCACCTTTGGTGGACATGCCCGAAGATTAAGGCCTTCTGGGAAATGATCTATAATGAAATGAAAAAGGTACTTAAATGTACCTTTTCTAAAAAACCAGAGGCCTTCCTCTTGGGCATTGTCGGCCAATTGGTGACAAAGAAAGATAGAGCTTTTTTCATGTATGCCACAACAGCAGCAAGAATACTCATCGCAAAGTATTGGAAGACACAAGACCTACCCACTTTGGAAGAATGGCAGATGAAAGTGATGGACTATATGACATTGGCCGAGATGACAGGCAGAATCCGTGACCAACGAAAAGAGACGGTAGAAGAAGAATGGAGAAAATTTAAAAGCTATCTTAAGGACTACTATAAACTTAATGAATGTTAAAATGTCGTAGTTTCCAGAAACAAAGGGGTACAGGGACATAAGGTCAGAGTGTAAGAGAGGACTAAGATGATAGAGATTGGAAAGTAATAACTGGGAGTTGCTAGTTGAACTATGGACATTGGGATGCAGAGAGGGGGGGTATGGGGAAGTCCTAGAAAGGAGGTTTATGAAAATATGCTTGAAACTATACGTGTATGTTTGTCATTCTTAATGTTTGTCTGTTTTTTTTCAAAAATGTTGTAAAACCAATAAAAATTTTATAAAAAAAAAAAAGAAAATGGATTTGACTGTTGTGGTTAATAACATTGATATAGAAATCATACAAGAACCAATCTATCAATCTGTACTGACTGGGCAGGTGCAGATGACAATGGAGGAGGATGCGGCTGCACCTCAAATAGTACAAATGGAGAGACCCGAGGCCCTACAGGAGCATAAACCGCTGTTATTGAAGATTGAAGTTGGAGTGGGCCAAGGGGAATCTGGAGATGAGGAGGTTCCTAGCTTTGGAGAGACCATGAAATTTGATTTTAAATACATTTTGGATTATATCGAGGACTGTGGAGAGTGGGACTGTGGGGAATGGGCGAGCTGGATGAAGGGTGATGGAGATAATTTTGGGCTGGAATTCCCCAGAGACCTACCCCCCAATTAGAAAGGAAAGAAATTAAGACAGAGACCAACAAAAGACAAGGAAAGAGGCAAGCACAAACAAGATGAAGAAGAACTGCAGAAGGGACATGGAAGAGATTTAAGGGCCTCGGATGTAAGGCTTCCAGGTTGATGGACTAGATGGAATGGACAATAAGGACTGACATGACCCGAGACCAGGAAGAAGAGACGCTGGATGATGATTAGAAGAGAATTTATAATGGAATTTTTTTATTTTAGAATTAGCTAATGAATATTAGGGAAAATGTGGGAATGAAACTATACGACTCTAGTAGAAATGATATCAAGAGCTATGTATATTTGAAAACTAAGATTTAAGTTCTAAGGTACTTAGGGGTAAAATAAGGTTAAATAAATTAAGGTAATCTCAATAACAGAATATGGGGAAAGATGGTAAGGATCTGTTGAGTTAAATATTAGGTTAAATTGTTAAGATAAATTTTATAACAAAAATTGAGAAAGATGGAAAGAATGTGCTGAAATAATTACTAAACTAGAACACAAAAACGGAGGTGTGAGGAGGTCAATGAAACAAGCAAATGGAAATTATGGATATGCAATTTGGGATTTGTGTTTTTTTTCCTTTTTCCTTTTTCCTTTTTACTGTCTTTTGCTGTATTGTTGTATTTTGTGTTTTTCTCTCTTTTTATTGTTTTCTTTTTTTGTATTGTAGTGTTGTTTTTTATTTTTTATTTTTTTTGTAATTCTGAAATTATCAATAAATATTATTTTTTAAAAACAAAACAAAACAAAATTAGCATACAGGATGCCATCCAACAAACTCCATTCCGGATTTGTGTAGAGTTTACTCCTTAGTCTTTTCTTCTCCTCAAGAAATCCCACAAGGTTTAGGATCAGGGTTTTCCTTCTCCTAGATAAGCAACCTTCCCAGGTTGACAAGCCTCACCTGCCCCTCATGTACAGAATGTGCAGAAACCACCATTTTGACCAATGGGCCCCCTATTGGTCTTGTCTGCTTAATTTGGTAGAGCCTGTCTTTGCACGCAAGGAAGTCCTTAACTCATTGAGGGTTTGAGACCCATCAACTACTCTCACCTGGTTTAACCAACCAGTCGAAGCCATTCCCGGGGTGTGGCTGCTGCCACACGCCAACAGCTTCTAGGAGCCAAAGGGAAGAACTGAGTACAGGGTGGGAACCAAAGGTGGATCTTGTTGTTTAGTCATTTAGTCATGTCCAACTCTTCCATGACCCCATGGACCAGAGCACGCCAGGCACTCCTGTCTTCCACTGCCTCCCACAGTTTGGTCAAACTCATGCTGGTCGCTTCAAGAACACTGTCCCACCACCTCGGCTTCTGTCGTCCCCTTCTCTTTGTGCCCTCCATCTTTCCCAGCATCAGGGTCTTTTCCAGGGAGTCTTCTCTTCTCATGAGTCTTGGAGCCTCAGCTTCACGTTCTGTCCTTCCAGTGAGCACTCAGGGCTGATTTCCTTAAGAATGGATGCGTTTGATCTTCTTGCAGTCCATGGGACTCTCAAGAGTCTCCTCCAGCACCATAGAAATGGCCACTTTAGGAATCCCCTTACCTGGTTTCCATGAGTTAAATATGGGCAACAATTTTTTTAAAATGTGAACAAAACTGTCAAAAATTTACAGAATTCTGGAATAGTGAACAAGGAACAGTAAATGGGGTCATCTGGAGCTTTGAGGTACATTGCCAGCTGTATGTTGATGACACACAGCTCTACTTCTTTGCACTTGCGAGTATGGCAGTGGATGTGCTGGTCTTGCCTCCACAATGGACTGGATGAGAGTCAGTAAACTAAAGCTCAATCCAAATAAGGCTGAGGCACTGTTAGTGGGTGGTTCCCTAGACCAGATGGATGAGAGGTAGCCTGCTCTTGATGAGGTTACACCCCCTTCTGAAGGAGCAGGTGTGTAGCTTACAGGTACTTCTGGCTGCATTGCTGTTGCTTGAGGCTCTGGTGGCCCAGCGGTACCCCTATCTGGACAGTGATAGCCTAACGTCTGTTGTCTAATCTCTGGCAACCTCTAGGTTAGATTACTGTAATATGTTATATGTAGGGCTGCTTCTGAAGATGGTTCGGATACTTCAGCTGGTGCAGAATTCAGCGGCCAAGTTGCTCACTGGGGCAAGACAGTTTGAGCATATAATACAATCCTGACATTGGTGCTAGTTTCAACTTATAAAGCCTTAAACAGCTCATGATTGCAATACCTCAAGGACCACCTCTTCCTATAAGACCTAACTTGGACTTGGATCATCATGTGAGCCCTTTCTTTGTGTGCCTTCTCCACAAGAGCCCCAAAGGGTGGAACACCAGAACGGGCCTTTTCTGCAGTGGCTCCCTGCTTGTGGGATGCTCTCTCTAGGGAGGCTCACCTGATGCCTTTGTTGTATATCTTTAGGTGCCAGGTGAAAATGTTTCTCTATAACTAAGACTTTGGCTGATCAAACATTCTATGGCCTTTCAAATGTTTTTGTGGGGACTTCCGCTTTGCTGCTGATTGCTTCCGGACGCTCATCTCGGGAGTTCCAAGGGGTGAGCACTCACCGAAGGGGTGAAAGAGGGGGGTTGCTAGGCTTCACAACTCCCAAAAGATCCAGGAGGGCTTCCTGCATCTAAAAGGACACGCTGAGGCGTTGGAGGGGTCTTCAGAGTTGAAGGAGACCACAGACGCCCACAACAGCGTTCCCTCCCCACGGAGAGAAAGCCTGACTTCGGGAGTGATCCTGCAGCATAAGCTCCAAAGAAAAGAGGCGTCTGGTATCCGCAAGCACGGTTGGTCCCCCGGAAAAAGCTATCAAAACATAGGTAATTAAGCATAAATCTTACGGCAGCTAGAGGCTTCTTTGAACTGGAAGCTGTACAAAGGACTGGGAGTTCAACCGAAGTGAATGGAAAGATAGCTGAGATTAACCAGACGCTTAATTAATGCAAGAGAAAGAGGAGGTCAAACCCATTGCATTTTGAAATACAATCCAGGAAAAAACAAGGTGGAGAAGAGAATTACAATTATATTGTTTTACAACAGCTTGCATGGACTGCTGTAATATCAAATCAAGAAAGAAATAAGGGGGAAAAGACTAAAAGGTGAACTATCCCTTTAATATATTGGACAACATCTCTTGGAGTTTTATGAAGAAAAATCTACATGGGATGGGGGTATGCCAAGGTTTTGAAAATGGTATAGGTGCAATATATTCTGAACAAAAAGCTAAATTAATTGTAAATAATGTGGTGACGGCAGAATTTAAGATAGAAAAAGGGACACGACAGGGATGCCCAATCTCCCCATTGCTTTTTATATCGGTCCTGGAGGTTCTGCTAAATATGATCGGAAGGGTTGGTTTAACCGGTTGGTTAAAGGTATACAGGTCAGAGCCAAACAGTACAAACTGAGAGCATTTGCAGATGACTTAGTATTGACGCTACTGTTGGGAATCTGCCAGGGAGATAACGTCCATCATGAGCCCCCAAGCCGGAGTTCTGGACGATCATCGATCTTCCGTAGACAGGCAGATCCAACAGTTAGGGGCACAAAGCCTTAGAAATTCCTAGCCACATTCCTAGGCTGGTGCACCCTCTTTATCAGCAGAAACACAGCCAAAAGCTTGCACCGCAGAAGAGTATATTTAGCATATTTACAGACTTTATTAGCGTTTAACAGAACAAAAGAAAACGTGACCGTTCTGTGTCAGCATCTCTGGCCAACTGGCAAAAACGAAAGGAAAACAGCAAGCATAAACATCCTGTCAACAGGACATGCGCAGACTCTGTTATTTCCAAAGCCTGCTCCCTTTAAGGTGGAACGGAAATATCCTAACAGCTACAGGAGCCAGAATCTAGTACTAAAAGAGTTTTAGAACTGATTCAAGAATTTGGTCAAGTGGCAGGTTTTAAATTGAACAAGTTAAAAACTGAGAAAAATTTAACACCGATTGAAAGAGATAGGTTTCAGAATGAGACAGGATTGACTGTGGTAAAGAAAGTGAAATATTTGGGGATTAACATGACAGCCAAAAATGGGAACTTATTTAAAGACAACTATGAAAAATGCTATGGGACGCGGGTGGCGCTGTGGGCTAAAGCCTCAGCGCCTAGGGCTTGCCGATCGAAAGGTCGGCGGTTCGAATCCCCGCGGCGGGGTGCGCTCCCGCTGCTCGGTCCCAGCGCCTGCCAACCTAGCAGTTCGAAAGCACCCCCGGGTGCAAGTAGATAAATAGGTACCGCTTACCAGCGGGAAGGTAAACGGTGTTCCGTGTGCTGCGCTGGCTCGCCAGATGCAGCTTTGTCACGCTGGCCACGTGACCCGGAAGTGTCTCCGGACAGCGCTGGCCCCCGGCCAATAGATGTGAGATGGGCGCACAAACCCCAGAGTCTGTCAAGACTGGCCCGTTCGGGCAGGGGTACCTTTACCTTTACCTTTATGAAAAATGCTGGGTCGAAGTGAAAAAAGATTTAGAAATCTGGTCAAACTTGAAGCTTTCATTGCTGGGTCGTATTGCTGTGATAAAGATGAATGTATTGCCAAGAATGTTGTTTCTGTTTCAAACATTGCAAATTGTGGACAAAATGGATTGCTTCAAGAAGTGGCAGAGAGATATCTCTAGATTTGTCTGGCAGGGCAAGAAGCCCAGAATAAAATGTAAGATATTAACAGATGCAAAGGAAAGGGGTGGATTTGCCCTGCCAGACCTTAAACTTTACTATGAATCAGCAGCCTTTTGCTGGCTGAAAGAATGGCTACTTCTTGAAAACACAGACACTTTAGACTTAGAAGGTTTTAACAATGTATTTGGATGGCATGCATATTTATGGTATGATAAGGTCAAAGCACATAAAGCATTCAAAAACCATATTGTCAGTAAAGCATTGTTTAATGTCTGGGTAAGATATAAAGACTTATTGGAAAATAAAACCCCAAGGTGGTTGTCACCAATGGAAGCAAAAGCTCAGAAAAGGCTCAATATGGAGGCCAAATGGCAGATATATTGGGAAATTTTGGAACAAGAAGGAGGCAAATTGAAACTGCAGAGTTTCGAAAAATTAAAAAACAAAGTGAGAGATTGGCTTCATTATTATCAGATAATGGAGGCATATAATTTGGACAAGAAAATCGGCTTCCAGGTGGAAAAGTCAAAATTAGAAACAGAACTGTTAGAACCCAAAACTAAGAATCTGTCAAGAATGTATAACTTGCTGTTGAAATGGAATACTCAGGATGAAACGGTGAAATCTGCTATGATTAAATGGGCACAAGATGTTGGACATAATATTATGTTTGCTGACTGGGAACAGTTATGGACCACAGGTATGAAGTTTACGGCATGCAATGCCTTAAGACAGAATATTATGAAAATGATATACAGGTGGTACATGACCCCAGTCAAGCTTGCCCGATAACGAATGTTGGAAATGTAAAGAAGTGGAAGGTACATTCTTTCACCTTTGGTGGACGTGCCCAAAGATTAAGGCTTTCTGGGAAATGATATATAATGAACTGAAAAAGGTATTTAAATATACCTTCCTGAAGAAACCAGAGGCCTTTCTCCTGGGCATTGTCGGCCAATTGGCGCCAAAGAAGGACAGAACTTTTTTTATGTATGCTACAACAGCAGCAAGAATACTCATTGCAAAGTATTGGAAGACACAAGATTTACCCACTCTGGAAGAATGGCAGATGAAGGTGATCGACTACGTGGAATTGGCAGAAATGACTGGCAGAATCTGAGACCAGGGAGAAGAGTCGGTGAAAGAAGACTGGAAGAAATTTAAAGACTATCTACAGAAATATTGTAAAATTAATGAATGTTAGAATGATGTTGGATAGAAATTAAGGGGTTTCCAGCTGTAATGCTTTAGGAGATACGAAAAAAAAGGTTTATAAATGGGTAAAAGCTTAATGGTAAGGATTTGCTGAACTAACAAATTGAAGTGGAATACAAAGAAGGGAGGTATGAGGAGGTCTGTAAGGAAGATATGTTGTGGGAAATTATTTGTTTTTTTAACTGTTTTTATGTTGTATTTTGTATTTTGTTTCTTTTTATTTTTTTCATTGTTATATTTTAAAAACTTTAATAAATATCTTTTTTAAAAAAAATATTGGAGAACGTCTGAGGCAATTATGGACGATATGGAGGAAAGGAATGAATGGGCCTGAAGACTTAAAGACCTACCCAAACCCCAGTGCTAAATTAATGGAGTGATTAAAAATGTTTTGCTGAGAGTTTATGTGTGAGAGACATTCGATATACAGGCTCCGGCTTTTACATAGCAGAAAGCCTTTCTCCCTTTCGTTAAAAAATTCCTGACAGTTATTTGAATTGATGGTCGAAATGATGGAAAGAGATGAACAGATCTGAGGTCCTATAGATCATCCCAAATCCTAGTGCTGCACCCCACAGAGCAAGTAAAGATTCTTGGTGAAGGAAAGAGCAAAAGGTGCTTTGGACTTCTGGACTTGAGATTCTTATTGAGCCAGCTCTTTCTTAGATGAATGAGAGAGACAATAGACATTCAAGCTCCGGTTTTTGTGTAGTATGGAGGCCTGACTTCTTTGTGTTAAAATTTGCAGAAGTTGCACCAGTTTTGCTGATTTACTTCACACTATTCTTGACTGTTGAAGGGGGTGCAGGGGAAAAAGTTTTTGTGGTGAGAAGAGCCTGGGGAAGCCAAGAGAAGATTTTAAAGAACTGTTAAGAAAATAAGCCCCTCCCGACAGGGTGGGGGGGGGTTTACTGGGCTCCCCTCTATTGGTGGCAAGAGGAAATTACTCTGCAAGTAACAGGAAAGTTATATAAAGGCTGGTTAAATGTGTAGGGAAATGGACAAGGGGATTTCGGACAACTAGTGGACAAAACTGGTAACTGAGTAAAAATTTATTTATTTATTTATTCTCCTTTTCCTTGTTAAATGTTATTATTATTATGTTATTATCATCATTGATGGGACAGTGTGCATTAGAGGTGTTGTCAGGGGTTCAGGAGCAGAGGCAAGGGCAAGGGAGGAAACAGAGAGCGAGGGGGAGGAGGCAGAAGAAAAGATGAGTGATGACGACGACCCGAGATCTCCGAGTCTTTCCAGTGAATCAGAAGATTCACAGAAAGGAGCACCAGTGGCCAGGGCAAGGGGGGAGCCTAGGGGGAAACCCCAGGAAGATAGAGCCAGAGGGGACTCAGAGGAGAGCAGTTGGAAATCGGGACCAGCGTCACCGCCGGAGAGCAGGGAAGAGGAAGGGAGCCAGGGATCAAGCGCTGGCAGCTCACAACAGGGGGGAGGGCATGAGTCAGGAGTGGCCACACCTCCATTGGGGAGCGAAGAAACGGTCAGACGGAAAGTGGAAGGTTGGGCGCGCGCGCCAAGTTCAAATGCACAGGAAAGTGACGCAGTAGGCAGCCCTGAACGAGAGCCAGGTCCTAAAGCCCGGCGCAAGGAGACAGGAGGGTCCGGGGGGGTCGGCGTCAGAAGAATCCAGGAAGGAAGAGACCCCGGGGGGCAGAGGGACCCAGAGGAGAACAGTCAGGCGGAAAAGGTGGAGCAGGGCTAGGATATTAAGTTGGTGCACAAGGGGCGGAGACTCAGACGGAGCTTCGCCGATCTAGCCACTAGACGTAGAGTTGCACGCAGCAGCTTGAGAATGGAAACTGTAATTCAATAAAGACTTTTACTTAATGATCGCTGGCTAGCGTGATCCTCTGTGAGCTAGGATCTGGAAGCAGCTCTGACAGTAAGCTCCGTCCCCTAATTGTGGGCATCTACAGCCTCGAGGAGAGGAGAGAAGCAGGTGCCTACTAGCGAGCTCACGAACGGCAGACGACATGACGGCTGAGGGCGCGAACCAGCCAGGGGCTCCTCCTTCCTTCCCAGAGAAGCAGCGCGTGCGCAATCCACGCCTCCGCCAGGAGGTGGGGCGGAACCTATGGAGGTTGGAAGTGCAAGGGCTCAGTCAGCAGCCAGAGCCCTAGCACCGACAACAGTGAAAGCGAAGCCTCCTAGAGGGAACAGGAAGTGTTACATTTGCGAGGATCCAGGGCGTATGGCGAAAGGGTGTCCCCGGAGGCTCCACAAGCACACTGCAGCTTCAGCAATGGTAACTGCAGCAACGCAGCAAGGAGAACCACAGCAGGGAAACGACGATGTCTGGCTGGAGGAAGAGGCACTGGGGCCCAGCCAGACGTGTCAGTGAAGAAGTCCCCGGAGATTTTACAGCCCATGGACCCCCTCCCGCCCAAACCAGTAGTGAGGCTCACCGCATCGCTCCAGTTGCCCAATGGAATCGCCGTGGACGTGCCGCTCACCATTGACTCGGGAAGCAATGCGGACTTTATAGGGCAGGACTTTGTCAACCGGCACGCTATACAGTTGCTGCCTGCCACGCTGCCCCTGCAGGTGGTCACGGTGGATGGCAGGGAGCTGCTAGGGGGGCAAGTGGTGAAGCAGACGCCACCGATGGTGATGCGACTTGGGAATCACAGGGAAATCATCAGCTTCAACGTCACTCAACTATCGGACACGCCCATTGTATTGGGCATGAGTTGGCTGGACAAGCACAGCCCAACGCTGGCTTGGTACCAGAGGCAGCTGACCTTCGGCTCTTCCTTTTGTGCTGAACACTGCATCGTGCCCCGGCAAGAAGGAGAGGAAGAGGAGTCACAGCTGCTGCTAGGCACGCTGCAAGCGATTCCCCACAAGTACGCAGAATTTTTGGAGGTTTTCTGCGAGAAGGAGGCAGACAGGCTACCCCCCCACAGACCATATGACTGCAAAATTGACCTGCTGCCGGGGGCGGCGCTGCCTAAAGGGAAGCTGTATTCCATGTCTGAGGACGAACGGCAGGAACTCAAAGAGTTCATAGATCATAATTTTGAGCGCGGTTTCATCCGAGAGTCCAAGGCAGCGGGGGGCAGTCCTGTATTCTTTGTTAAGAAGCGGGACACGCCCCAAAAAAGACTTGTAGTGGACTATCGCATCTTAAACAGTGTGACCAAGCCATCGGACTTCCCCATGCCCCGAATCGACGACCTCCTCGCAAAGGTACGGAAGGGCAGCGTGTTCACCAAGTTAGACCTGCGAGGGGCGTACAACCTCATTCGCATGCGGGAAGGAGATGAGTGGAAGACAGCCATGTTCACGCCACTGGGCACCTACGAATATAGAGTTATGCCTTTTGGATTGCAAAATGGCTCCCAAGTTTTTCAAGCGTTCATGCATCACGTGTTGGCGGGGCTCCTCTACAAGACGTGCGTCTGTTTCTTAGATGACATCCTGATCTTTTCGGAATCGCAGCAGGAGCATGACAGACACGTCAAGGAAGTGCTGCGCAGGCTACAGCAGCATAGGCTCTACGCCAAGCTGGAGAAGTGCCAGTTCGACGTGACGGAGGTGGATTTTCTGGGCTACAAGTTGTCTGACACGGGGCTCGCCATGGACAGCGCCAAGGTTCGAGCGGTGTTGGATTGGAAAAGCCCACGCAACCGGAAGGAGGTCCAACGGTTTGTCGGCTTCGCGAACTTCTATCACAAGTTTATCAAAGGCTTCGCTATGCAGACAGCGGCCATCACGGACACGCTTAGCTCCAAGAAAAAGAAGTTCATCTGGACAGAGCAGGCGGAGCAGTCCTTTCAGGCACTCAAGCGTCTCTTCGCGTCGGAAGAGCAGCTGCTGCATGTCGACCCCGGCAGGCCGATGAGGGTCGAGACAGACGCCTCGGACAGAGCCGTGGGAGCAGTCCTGCTGCAGAAAGACCCGCAGGGGGTTTGGCGGCTGGGAGCGTTTTACTCCAGGAAGCTCAGCAAGTCCGAACAGAACTATACCATCTGGGACAGGGAGTTGCTGGCCATTCATGCAGCGTTCAAAGCGTGGAGGCACTTCCTGATCGGCGCCAAGCACACGGTGCAGGTCTGCACGGACCACAAGAATCTGGAGCACTGGCACACGGCACAGTTCCTGAACCAGAGGCAGATACGTTGGGCTGAGTTCTTTGCGAACTTCGACTTCCGAATAGAGTATGTCCCGGGGGACACCAACATCATGGCGGACGCTCTCTCCCGTAAGCCACAGTATCTGGAGGACGCCACGCCAGCGGCTGCCATGCACATCTTCGCACCAACAGTGTGGGCCTGCGCTGCGGCAACAGTTGACCTGGATGCGGTGCGACGAGCGTTGCAGGATGACTCCTTCGTGCAAGCAAAGATGGCAGAGGTGCAAAGAGGCACGGCAGCGACCGACGGGTTCCAGCTGAGAGATGGATTGCTCATCCGTAAAGGGGCCATCTACGTGCCGGGAGACGAACTTCGCGCCAAGGTATTGCAGCAGCTGCACGACGCGCCCACTGCCGGGCACTTTGGCAAGGAGAAGACGGTGGGATGAGTCGCCAGGGACTTCTGGTGGCCCGGAATGAGAGGGGAGGTCGCGGACTACGTGGCGAGGTGTGACACCTGCCAGAGGGCCAAACCAGTGCACAGGCCGCCGGCCGGACTGTTGGAACCGCTGCAAACTCCGGTCGAACCATGGGAGAGAGTGGCCCTGGACTTTGTCACGGATCTGCCCAGCTCGAGGGGCAAGACGGCCGTGCTGGTGGTGGTGGACTTGTTCTCCAAGATGGCACATTTCATTCCGTGTGCTAAGGTGGCCACGGCGGAGCACATCGCCAAACTGTTCATAGACCACGTGTTCAAGGTTCACGGTCTGCCACGGTCTATTCTGTCCGACCGGGGGCGGCAGTTCATCTCGAATTTCTGGCAGAAGCTGATGGGCTTCCTGAACGTCAAGATCAACCTGGCGTCGGCGAGACACCCGCAGACCAACGGGCAAGCGGAGCGGGTCAATTCCATCATGCAGCAGTACCTGAGATGTTATGCGAATCAACAGCCTGCGACGTGGGTGGATTACCTGCCGCTCGCCGAGTTCGCCTACAACAACACGAAGCACGTGTCCACGGGGGTCACGCCGTTCTTCGCCAACAACGGGAGGCACCCCAGAACCTTCCCGGGACTGGAAAGAATGGGGGAGGGGGAGCCGCAGACAGCAGACGCGTTCGCGTTGGAGTTGCAGGAGGTCCACGATCAGCTGCGGTGGCACCTGGAGCTGGCCAAACACGCATACAAGGTACAAGCGGACAAACACAGAAGGGTTGGCGAAGAGATCCAGGTGGGAGACTGGGTCTGGTTAGCAGCCCACGCAGTGCCGGCCAGGTCGTTGGCCAAGAAGAAACTAGGGCATAAGCAACTGGGGCCCTACCAAGTCGAAGGGCAGGTCAACCCGGTGGCTTTCAGGCTGGCGCTTCCGGAGGGTTCCAGAATGCATCCGGTGTTCCACAGATCGGTGCTCACTCCCTACAAGGCACCGCACAGGTTTCAGGAACCCGGAACGGCACCGAGTCCGCTCAGAGAAAGAACCGGGCACGCGGGAGTGGCACAGGAGGAGCGCATCAACGAAGTCACGGAGATTTTGGACTCCAGATGGGGGGAGGAGGGGGTAGAATACCTTCTCGCCAAAGAGGGCACCCCGGCCAGTGCGAACAGCTGGGTGCCGGGCTACGCCTTGGACGAACCTCTGCTCAAAGACGAGTTTCATGCCCTTTTCCCACATAGACCAATGCCAGCAGACTTTTTCGACGACTGGCTTTTCACGCCCACGCTTTCTGCCAGCACGTTCCGGGGATTCGACTCGGACGAGGACCCGATACGAGACACCCGTTCCCCGGAGGGGTCACCCTCGGGATCTGCCTCAGAACCCTCGTATTGGTGGGACGATAGACCAGAGGAGCAGTGGCGCAGGAAGTGGCTGGAAGGTCCAGGACGAGCAACGCCGCTGGGAGGAAGTGAGGGAGAGACGGACATGGACGTTTTCGGGGACGACCCTGGTTTCGAGCACGGCAGCACAGAGATGGAAGCGGAGGTGACCGTCGTCGACGAGAGCAGGGAGGAAGAACCGGGAGACTTCAGATGGAGGCCCGCCACGGGAAGCGAACTGTATCCGACGTTCGTCCCTCTGACACAGCAGCACCCAGCTCCCGCACCGGAAGGAGGGGAGGGGGGAACGGGGGGCTTCAAGGGGGGGATGGATGTCAGGGGTTCAGGAGCAGAGGCAAGGGCAAGGGAGGAAACAGAGAGCGAGGGGGAGGAGGCAGAAGAAAAGATGAGTGATGACGACGACCCGAGATCTCCGAGTCTTTCCAGTGAATCAGAAGATTCACAGAAAGGAGCACCAGTGGCCAGGGCAAGGGGGGAGCCTAGGGGGAAACCCCAGGAAGATAGAGCCAGAGGGGACTCAGAGGAGAGCAGTTGGAAATCGGGACCAGCGTCACCGCCGGAGAGCAGGGAAGAGGAAGGGAGCCAGGGATCAAGCGCTGGCAGCTCACAACAGGGGGGAGGGCATGAGTCAGGAGTGGCCACACCTCCATCGGGGAGCGAAGAAACGGTCAGACGGAAAGTGGAAGGTTGGGCGCGCGCGCCAAGTTCAAATGCACAGGAAAGTGACGCAGTAGGCAGCCCTGAACGAGAGCCAGGTCCTAAAGCCCGGCGCAAGGAGACAGGAGGGTCCGGGGGGTCGGCGTCAGAAGAATCCAGGAAGGAAGAGACCCCGGGGGGCAGAGGGACCCAGAGGAGAACAGTCAGGCGGAAAAGGTGGAGCAGGGCTAGGATATTAAGTTGGTGCACAAGGGGCGGAGACTCAGACGGAGCTTCGCCGATCTAGCCACTAGACGTAGAGTTGCACGCAGCAGCTTGAGAATGGAAACTGTAATTCAATAAAGACTTTTACTTAATGATCGCTGGCTAGCGTGATCCTCTGTGAGCTAGGATCTGGAAGCAGCTCTGACAGGTGTAATATAGAAGTATTATAAAACACAATTTGTCAGGAAAAGAAGTAGCTACGGGTACTAACGGATTATAAAACAACTGGTTATGTCAAATGTGAATAAGAAATTTATGAATCCAGCGGCAGCAGTGTTATCTGCAAATCCTAACAGGAGAAACGCAAATCAAGACCCCAGAAATGAATTCAGAAATGAGAGATCTTCTCCTGGGACTGAGAAAAGACATTTCAGAGATGAAGAAAGAGATGAACAACAGTATAAGATCAACAGATCAAAAGTTGGATAAGATGGGGCAAAAAATAGAGGAAAATGCAAAAATGGTGTTAGAAATGATGGTTAAAATCAATGATCTGGTGGTTAAAAATTTGGAAATAACAAAGACTGTACAAGAATTAAAAGGGAAAACGATAAGTTTGGAGGAAGGGCTAAGAAAAGTACAGAAGGAGAGGGGGGGAAAGGGGAAACAGAAAAAATTAAGAAAGAGCTGGCAGATATGAAAGAAGCCCATGAGGCAGTCCTAGATTCAATCTCTATGATTGAAATGCACAGAAGAGAAAAAACATTGAGATTTAGATCTATTCCAGAAGAACCAGATGAAGTGATAGAGCAAAAAATATCATCAGAATTAGCCAAATGGATTGGAATAGAAGAACAGGAAATGAGAAATAAAATTGAGAGAGCCTTTAGAATCAGATCAAGAATTGCAAGAGCTAATAATTGGCCAGGGGACTGTCTGGTAACTTTTGTGAATATGGATATTAGAGATAAAATACTACAAATTAGCAGTACGACAAAACTTAAAATTCAGGAAAAATTGTTCCATCGAAGCTTTTAAGAAAAAGGGAAAAATATAAACCGTTGGTGGAAGCACTAAATAAAAAATCAATTGTGCACAGATGGGAATTCCCTGAGGGAATTTCCTTTTTTTACAAAGGGAAAAGGAGAAGATTTGTTACTTGGGAGGACGCTGACAAATTTTGGAGAACATATAGAGAGGAGTTAGGATGTAAAAGACAGCTGAGAGGAGGGGCGGACGATCTTAAAAAACAATCCGAGGAGGAAGAATCTCAAGCATTAAGGACAAGTGACTTTTCTGAATTTCTTTTTTTAAAAAAATTATTTTATTTTTATTTTATTTTTTGTTAAGAAATTGAATCACTGTGTAGTAAATAATGGAATTAAGGATTGTTACCTGGAATGTTAATGGTTTAAATGATAAAAAGAAAAGAAATAAGGTGGAATTTATATTCAGCAAACAGAAATTGGATTTGATATCTTTGCAAGAAACTCATATCACAAAACAACACACAAGAATTTTATCCAATAAGAAACTGGGACTTGATTTTGTTTCTTCAGATAAATCTAAGAAGAATGGAGTTGCAATATACGCAAAAAAGCATTTGGAGCCGAAATTGATCTATAAAGATTCACAAGGAAGGGTCGTTGTCATAGAAATAATAGTCCTGGGGGAAAGAATTAAAGTTATCAGTTTTTATACACCGAATGAAAAAAAAAAGTGAATTTTATCAAAAGTTGGAACGAGAGTTGGGGGATTTTATTGGAGAGAAAATTTTATTTTTAGGAGACCAAAATGGCGTGGTAAATCCTGATTTAGACAGATCCAAAAAGACTACTAAAAAACAGCAAATAAAACTCCCCAAAACCTTTTTTCAGTTAGTAGATTTGTTAAGTTTAGAGGACGCATGGAGAATACAAAATCCGACAGTGAAAGAATACACTTTTTTTCCTACCCTAGTAACTCGGCAGGAAGAATTGATGCCATCTGGCTAACAAAAGATTTGACAGTCAAAATATGTAAATTTGAAATTCAACCAAAGACAATAGCTAATCATAATGCAGTACAAGTAACGCTGACTTGGGGAAAGAGGAAATCTATAAGATGGAGATTAAATGAAACTTTATTGAGAGATGAAATAATAATAGAAAAAGCAAAAAAGACCTTAAAGGACTTTTTTGAACTGAATTTAAATAAGGGCACCGATTTAAAGATAGTCTGGGATGCTAGTAAAGCTGTCTTAAGAGGTTTCTTTATTCAACAAAACGTAATTCAAAGAAAACAAAAGGGGGGAAAAAACAAGAAATCTTAGAGGAGATTAGAAAAAGCGAGCTGGAATTATACAAAAAACCAAATAGTGTAGAATTAAAAAGAAATATTAAGATCCTACAATCTCAATAGTTAATGCTAATAAATGCAGAAATGGAATGGAAACTAAGATTATTGAAACAAAAAACCTTTGAACATGCTAATAAACCAGGAAGGTTATTAGCATGGCAATTAAAGAAGAGAGAGGCAGAAAGGCTTATAAATAGAGTTAAGTGCGAAGGCAAAATAATAAACAACCCTAAAGAAATAGAGAAACGATTTCTCGAATTCTTTAGAGAACTCTATAAGGAAGGAAATGAAACATCAGAAGAAGTTAAAGAATATTTAGAACAGAACGGTCTTCCGAAACTTACTAAAGAACAAAAAGAACTGTTGAATGCCCCTATTACATTGTACGAAATTCAAAGAGCAATTAAGGAAGCAAAGATAGGAAAGTCACCAGGGCCAGATGGCCTACCGGCAATATATTATAAAAAATTTGAGGACATACTGTCTGACCCATTAAGAAGTATCATGAACAACATTTTAAAAGATGGAACCATGCCGAGACTCATGGAAAGACAGCCTTATTGCATTAATTCCAAAACAGGGAACGGACAATCTACTTATTAACAACTATAGACCAATCGCAATCCTTTTTTAAAAAATAATAATATTTATTAAAAGTTTAAGGATTACAAAACAAAGTAATGAAGAAAAGCAAAGGTAAACAATACAAATCAAAACATTACAGTACATATAAAGAAAAAGAAAAGAGATAAAAGACCGAAAAACACAATACATCCGAACAAAAACAAAAACAATTAAAAAACACCTCCAATATTTCCATATCTTTATCTTTCATTGACTTGTTTCATCGACCTCCTCACACCTCCTTTTTTGTATTCTAGTTATTAATTATTTCAGCAAATCCTTTCCATCTTTCACTATTTTCTGTCATTTAATTGTCTTAATTTATTTTAACCTTATCTTACCATTAAAATCCTAAAACTTATATATACTTAATTCCTTATAACATTTCTACTAAAGCCGTATAATTTCATTCCAACAATTTTTCTAACACTCATTAATTTAACAATATTTCTCTAAATAATTTTTTAAAACTTTTTCCCACTCTTCTTCCACCGTCTCTTCTCCCTGGAGTCGGATTCTGTCAGTCCTTTCTATCAATTCCATATGGTCCATCAACCTGGTGATCTTCTATCCGAGGCTTTTAACTCTTTTCCATGTCCCTTCTGCAGGTCTTCTTCATATCTATACATGTGCTTCACTTTGTCTTCTGCTGATCTTGTTCTTAGTTTCCTTCCTTTGGCACTGAGGAGTAGATCTCGGGGAAACTCCAACCTAGCAATGTCATTGTTCCTTCTCGACAGGTCAGCCTATTCTCCATAGTCAGAACTAAAGTCCAAACAATATTTCAGAGCGTGTTTCAAAGTCCCTCCAAAGCTAAAGGCCCCCACAACTCCAATCTCCCCCTGACCCAAATCCAGATCCCAAACCTGCATAGGGGAATCTAACCAACTTTCCTTCTCCAATCCAAGCGGGACTCCATCCCTCCAAATCTGGCTTTCTCTGGATTCAATTGTAAAGGGCAACAGCTTATATTCATCAAATTGCCTCTGTAAGGCCGAGGCTCTATCCACTTCAATTACTTGAGGTTCAATAACAACTTTCTCCTTCTTCTTCTCCACAGCTTGCAGTGTCAAAACAGATTCCTGAGTCAAATCCTGGGTTGTTTCTGTATAGGTATTCACTTTTAGTCCCAACTCAGTCATTTTTTTGTCCCATATTGTCAATTTTAATAATCATCACATCCATCTTCTTATGAAGCACTTGTCTTGCAAAATGCAATCACTAGGGCTTCTTCTGTCAACATTCTTGTCCAAGGTCAGTCTCTGTATCACACGGTCAGTCTCTGTATCACACGGTCAGTCTCTGTATCACACGGTCTTTAATCTCTACAGCTGAAAAATTCCCCAGATCCACTCCTGCAACAGTTTCAAAAACTCCCTCTAGAGGAAACAATTTCTATTGTAACCATCCTTTTAAACAAATATCCAGCAACAAAGTTAGTTCAGTTTTCAGTTACATTTGCTCCTTTTCAAGTGCAAAAGGAAACTTTGAAACAATATATTTCTCTTATTTAGCTATCTGTCAGCAGACATTATTCACAGTCAATGAACTTTCCCAAAAAGTCGATCTTACTAAAAGCCCGTTCCCAGGTTCAAGACGCTGGTAATTTATCTTCCTTCACTCTCTCTCCTGCAGGCTTAGGCAGTCTAAAATTCCCCCCTCTTCTCCTGCTACCAAGGGGGGTTTAGTAGTTTTAACCGATGGAGATTTAATCCTTTACAAAAGGCTTTCCAGACTTTAGTTTGCAACGTCTTTGCTTCAGTCTATTTACAAAAGGGGAAGGCGGACCTCCTGTTTGAAACCTTCCCGTTTCAATGCCAAAGATCCAATTTTCCGTCACCATCACAACGACATAGCAGTGTGAATTTGGTGAGTAACAGGGAACTCTGCATTTGTGTAATCAAGGAATAAAGTCCCAGGAGGAAAGATCACCCAGATGTGGCCTGCGTATTGTCCTACCCAGTGCTTTTTTTCCTGAGGGGACGCGAGGGGCATACGCATACCCCTAAACATCTTGTGAATCTACGTTTGGCCTCATTGAGGGGCAGTATTTCAATATGCCTAGGAAAATGAGAGTACCCCTAAACATTTTTTTTTTTAAAAAAAGGACTGGCTTTTTAAAAAAGCACTTTCTTTCTGTATTGTCGCCCCATAGTTTTTCACTGCTTAGAACAGGGGTTCCCAGAGTGGGCACAGGCTGTGGGATTAACCAGAGGGTGCTAGGAGGCAAGAGGGGCATTGGGGGTATAACTATCAGAATTTGAAAAACTGGTATCACTCGATCAAGCTCATTGATTTTACTGATTTAATTGAACTAAATAGTTTTAACTGGATTTGGAATAAATGTGCAATTGATCGTTGCTGTTTTGAATTTTATTGCGTTATTATCTTCCTTAGTTGGTCATGCAAACCACTATTCTGGATACCGTTGTACCTCTGCTCCCGAATGCCTTGGGAGTCAAACGTTCTTTTGGAAGCCGAACGTCCAGTGGGGCTTCCACGGCTTCTGATTGGCTGCAGGAGCTTCCTGAGGTCAATCAGAAGCCGCACTTTGGTTTCCAAACGTTTCAGAAGTCAAATGGACTTCTGGAACGGACTCCGTTCGACTTCCAAGGTACGGCTGTACAGTGGAACCTCGGTTGTCGAACATAATCCGTTCCGGGAGACCGTTCGACTTCCGAAACATTTGACAACCAAGGATCAATTGCCGATCAGCAATTGCCCTTGAAACAACATCAAAAGATGAGGCCCCTGAGACGCTACATCGGTAGTTTTAACCGATGGAGATTTAATCCTTTACAAAAGGCTTTCCAGACTTTACTTTGCAACGTCTTTGCTTCAGTCTATTTACAAAAGGGGAAGGCGTACTTCCTGTTTGAAACCTTCCCGTTTCAATGCCAAAGATCCAATTTTCCGTTCTACTCACGGGTAGTTGTTTAAAATCCAATTGTCCACAGCAAAAAGTCAGCGCTCTCCGGCAACAGCAATGCGGCTTCACTCCGTGATAAAAGCAGTCGATTCAAAGCACCGCGCCACTCACCCCACGTCGCTCCGGAACCCCGAAACTGGGTTTCCCCACGAGTAGGGGAGGCGCAAAAGGTGCCAGCCGAATCCCACGTCCACAGGCTTCTCCCGCCTGTGGTTTTTAATGCGTCTCCGCCTCGCCATGGCGGTCAAGACCCTGATTTTCACGGAGCGGATTCCTCCCGATCAGAGGAAATCCGCCATTGCTGGAGGCGCTAACCTGGAAGTCCCCAGGCCTATCGCACTCCTAAATAGCGATTATTAATTATATGCAAATATTTTAGCCGAAAGATAAAAAAAAGTCTTCCAGATGATTATACACAATGACCAAGCTGGCTTTTTGCCCGGGAGGCACATTTATAACAACACCAGAAACATTATAAACTTATTAGAGTATTTAGACTTAAGAATAGAAAAGAAGGCAGTCTTAATGGCCATAGATGCTGAAAAAGCTTTTGATAGGGTCTCCTGGAAATTTATGAAAGGTCTATTACACCATATGGATTTTGGTATACAGTATATAAAAGGGATTGAAGCAATATATTCAAAACAAAAAGCTAAAATCATAATAAATGGAAATTTATCACAGGAGTGTGAAATCAGTAAAGGGGTCAGACAAGGTTGCCCACTATCCCCCTTAATTTTCATACTAACATTGGAAGTCTTATGTAAACGAATTAGGGAGGAAAAAGAAATAAAAGGGATTATGCTGGGAAATAGAAGTTACAAAATGAGGGCATTTGCTGATGATCTAATTATAACTACGGAGCAACCAAAACAGAGTCTAACAAAGGCGTTGGAAATAATATATGCCTATGGTAAATTTGCGGGGTTCAAACTGAATTTAAACAAGACAAAACTATTACAAATTTGTCGCCAGATGAAAAAGCAGAATTAGAAAAAATAATACAAATTAAAATCTACCCCAAAATCAAGCATTTAGGATTATGGATAACACCAAAGAATATTAACTTGTATGAAGATAATTATATTAATTGTTGGAAAGATATCAAAAGACAGTTGGAGACATGGACAAGCCTAAACTTATCATTCCTGGGCTGTATTTCGGTAATTAAAATGACAGTCTTACCGAAGCTACTCTTTTGATTCCAAACGATTCCAATTATAGGAAAGACCAGCAGTATTGACAAGTGGCAAAAAGAAATTTCTAATTTTTTGTGGAAGGGTAAAAGACCAAGAATAAGATATGAATAGATACTGTAGAAAGAGGTGGCTTCGGGTTACCGGATTTGAAGCTATATTACAAAGCCTCATGTCTTCTCTGGTTGAAAGATTGGTGTTTATTAAAAAAATGGGATATTTTAGTTCTAGAAGGTCATGACACACGTGTCAGGGAACTGCCATCAGTGCCGGAGGGAGAGAGCAAAAGCCAGAGGGATTCCAGAGAGCGTCCAGGGATCGGGAGAAAAAGCCCATCTTAGAATCATAGAATCATAGAATCATAGAGTTGGAAGAGACCACAAGGGCCATCGAGTCCAACCCCCTGCCAAGCAGGAAACACCATCAGAGCACTCCTGACATATGGTTGTCAAGCCTCTGCTTAAAGACCTCCAAAGAAGGAGACTCCACCACACTCCTTGACAGCAAATTCCACTGTCGAACAGCTCTTACTGTCAGGAAGTTCTTCCTAATGTTTAGGTGGAATCTTCTTTCTTGTAGTTTGGATCCATTGCTCCGTGGCCGCTTCTCTGGAGCAGCAGAAAACAACCTTTCTCCCTCCTCTATGTGACATCCTTTTATATACAGTGGTGCCTCGCAAGACGAAAAGAATCCGTTCTGTGATTCTCTTCGTCTAGCGGTTTTTTCGTCTTGCGAAGCAAGCCCATTAGCGGATTAGCGCTATTAGCGCTATTAGCGGCTTTTAGCGGCTTTTAACGGCTTATCTGCTGATCGGATCAGCTGATAAGCAGCTTAGCGGCTTAGAAAAAGGGGGGAGGAAAAAAACCCCGCAGGAACTCACAAGGCATTGTCGTCTTGCGAAGCAAGCCCATAGGAAATTCGTTTTGCGAAGCACCTCCAAAACGGAAAACTCTTTCGTCTAGCGAGTTTTCCGTCTTGCGAGGCATTTGTCTTGCGGGGCACCACTGTATTTGAACATGGCTATCATATCACCCCTTAACCTCCTCTTCTCCAGGCTAAACATGCCCAGCTCCCTTAGCCGTTCCTCATAAGGCATCGTTTCCAGGCCTTTGACCATTTTGGTTGTCCTCCTCTGGACACGTTCCAGTTTGTCAGTGTCCTTCTTGAACTGTGGTGCCCAGAACTGGACACAGTACTCCAGGTGAGGTCTGACCAGAACAGAATACAGTGGCACTATTACTTCCCTTGATCTAGATGCTATACTCCTATTGATGCAGCCCAGAATTGCATTGGTTTTTTTAGCTGCCGCGTCACACTGTTGGCTCATGTCAAGTTTGTGGTCAACCAAGACTCCTAGATCCTTTTCACATGTACTGCAAGATTCTCTTCTGGGGAAGAGAATCAGCGTAGCACCAGTGGAGAAGGGGGGCAGATGGGGGATGCGGCGAGGCGGTCCCATGACTCCTTGCCTGGGACCAGCGGGGAGAGTAGGGGTCCTCCGTTGCCCACACCCTCCTTGTGCAGAGAGGGTAGGCGGAGACTAGGCGTCAAAGAGCTTCTTTGCTGGAAGAAGTTTAAGAAATGCCCACTCACGGATTCTGCCAGCAACTGAGTCAGCCACGGTGGACGTGCCCAAGGATTAAGGCTTTCTGGGAGATCATATACAATGAATTGAAAAAGGTATTTACGGTAAATGCATGTATATACACCCATATTTAGTTATTTTGCAGCATTGCTTTGCTTTAAAAATTCAGGAGATAGCTCCAAAGTCAATTCGGAGGAGAGCTAGCAATCATAGGCAATATGAAAGGGTTTGAACGACTCCTCTCTCTTACACAATTCACTTTCGATCGTATTTATACTACAGACTGAAATTGATTTGGTAGTTATTTCCTCTCCTCAGGGAACTCCGAGTACTATACTTCTGTGAACAAGGCTAGCAGTCATTAACAGAAAATTCTCAGTGCCCTTGCCAAACCACAACTCCCAGGAATCTCTGGGGGGCCTCGCCAGAATTAAACTGGCATAAAATTAATATACTGGTGCAGTAATCAGCCCTGGGTTTCCCCCAGGGCTGTCAAGTGACAACAGTAGGGCCGGCTCAGGATCCAGGGTTGCCTTGGTCCCTCCCTGCCCCCAGAATGCCCCCCCAGTTGTACTTCCACCCACCCAAAGGTGCAATGGGCAGTGGCGAAGCTGCATGCTCTGGCACCAGGGGCGGAGAGCAGGCAGGCGTGTGTCCCGGGGGCGTGGCACATCGCCTGCGGGGGCGTGAAGATTGTAGAAATAACATGCCTGTGAACCCTGGAAAAAGGAAAGGTTAATCATGCGTCTCCCTTCAGAACAACTTCCCCCCCAAGGGTACATTTTTGGCAAGTATAATAAATTCTTTGATCAATCAAGTAAAACACATACACTTAATCGACTAACTGTGCAATCCCAGTGAATTCAGCAAGAGACACTCTTGTAAGTGCACGCAGGATTGCACCCTAAAATTTCTTTGAACAAGTGGACTTAGGTAGAAGAAAGGAACTGGTACCCCCTCGTCCATATTAACTGCTTCCAAGTCTATTTACCTTCTGTGAAACAGGTGAATGTCAGGAATAGCGTGAAAAACCTGGTGAGTGTCTTGCTCCAAAAAGCCCACAGTGACCTGGAGAAAGTGTGAGCCATTTGGATGTGGATCTGCCACCATATAGGTAGGTGGGGGTACCACCTTTCTGCATACTTGAGTCCCCTTGCCTCTGACAACTTCCGGTATTAAAAGATCAGCCTTTGTCACTGCCCTGCGCCCAAGAATCCAGCTCTGTAGCAGAGTTCTTTAGCAGACACCCAGTCCAGTGATTGCCAGCCAAGGAAGATGGATACGTAAGGTCATATCAAAGCAAGTTATATTCAGAGTAGACCAGCTGAAATCAAAGGATGTAAGTAACTCATGGACATTAAATTTAGTGGGTCTACTCCGAGCATGGCTTCTTTGCAGCTGTCTCGGGCATTTTCACCATTTCATAGCCAGTCATGTCAGCTCCATTTGCACAAAGGATTCTGGATTGTAACCTGTGTGGATCAGTGATTTGGTGTTTGGCTCACACAGAGCTTGACTGGGATCTCTGTTCAGCCATGAATCTCAGAAGGGATCAGGAGGTGCTCACTGATAACAGAAATCACTGGGTTAAAGCTCACTGAAAGTGCCGCGGTAGCATCATTATCAATTTACGATGGGGTGGAAGGTTTGCAGGCTATGAAGGACTCGCTCACAAATTTATTGAAAGCTGCACAAATTATGATAGCTAGCAAGTGGAAGGGGCAAGCAGAATATAAAATGGAAAAATGGTATGAAGAGGTGTGGGATATATAGCTATTAATGATAAATGAACATGTGCCATTAAGGTAAGACGGGGAATATGCAGGAGGAATGATTTTGAGGAGATATGGAGGGTGTCTGTAGAATTTGTACTGTTACAACGGAAAGGGGTCAAACCATCGCTAGAGGTGTTGAAATTTTGGGAGGTTGGATAGTTACAATGGAATGGTCTCACTGGTGGGGTGCACATTTTTATTCTTATTTATTTATTCTTATTACCTTGTCAAAATAAAGTAAAGGTCGCAGCACGGGAGGAGAGGAGGTGTCTCCCGACTCCTAACCCTTGCACCAGTGTGCATTTTTATTTGGCAACAAGACCCTGGGTCTACACAAAGCAGATTTATGAGTGCTTCCAGACTTTCTCTTTTGAGGTGCGATTCAATCACATATGGGCAAATCCATGTTGTGCAATCAAAAGTTCATTTGGAGCTCTTGCAAGACAAGCCACCCCACCCCCCAATCAGATTTTGGCAACCAGGAAAGATATCGAGAAACACGATGGAAAGTGTTGCAAAGTGTTGCCACCCCACAAGCAAATCAGAATGGGTGCTCATTGTCTTTATTTCTACAGAATATGATGTGGAAGGCTGCTATAACCTGGACAAGGTGTCATTTAAACCAGCTGATGTCCTTCAGTCAGGAAAGGCTATTTGCGGTGGATATGCTCGACTCTTTCAAGAAATGTGCAGGTAACTTCTGTTGGCTCCGGCCATCATGGCAAGTGGTTGCTACTTGGCTGTAGCGATAGGAGATCTGGAGAGCCACAGGTTCCCCACCCCTTACCCTAGGCAGCTATCTCCATGCTTAGGCGTGATCAACTCGCACGTGACAGCCCTTGGAAATAAGTAAATCAATAGATTCTAAGCAGAAAATGGCGGGAGAGAGCTGGAGAGTCCTCATGGCTCATGAGGAGACCCTCCCCAGAACCCAAAGAGGACTTCAGTGGGATCGGAGGAAGCCCCAAAGAGAACGGAGGCACAGTGGGGCTTTGTTTAGGCTGCTCAGCCTCCCCACCTAGTAGCTGACACACGTCACAGCATGGCAGCTGCTGTTGCTTTTCCACAGGTCCTCCAGCCAGCTCCAGAGCTTCAACTCTAGTTGAAAAGAGTGTTGTGGGGAGAGAGAGCTGGAGAGCAGGAAAAAATGAGCTTTTTTTAGTGTGTGCTCCCTACTTACACAGGGACACGGGTGGCGCTGTGGTCTAAACCACTGAGCCTCTTGGGCTTGCCGATCAGAAGGTCGGCGGTTCAAATCCCCACGACGGGGTGAGCTCCCGTTGCTCGGTCCCAGCTCCTGCCAACCTAGCAGTTCGAAAACATGCCAAGAAGTGCAAGTAGATAAATAGGTACCGCTTGGGCGGGAAGGTAAACGGTGTTTCCGTGCGCTGCTCTGGTTTCGGTGTTCTGTTGCGCCAGAGGCGGCTTTGTCAGGCTGGCCACATGACCCGGAAAAACTGTCTGCGGACAAACGCCGGCTCCCTCGGCCTGTAAAGTGAGATGAGTGCCGCCACCCCAGAGTTGTCTGTGACTGGACTTAACTTTCAGGGGTCCTTTACCTTTACCCTACTTACACAATTTTTGCTTATGTGCATGGGGTTCCGGAACATGACCCACCATGTAAGTGGAGGAATGCCCACACTGTGAATGATCCTGAAGCAAACTTGCATATATAGGGCTTCATTGAATTGAGTAGGTCCACTGGAATCCATAGACTTAAAAATTACTTGAATTTAATGGGTCTCTTCCCTGTGTGACTTAGTTCCTCATCCATACTTAGCTTTGCTCTGTGCTTTATAGGCACAGTTCCTGGCTTTCCAGGTCCGTGTCCAAATGTTGTTGTTGTTGTTTCATCCCAGGAAAACTTGTGTTTTCCTGCCAAATTGGAGCAAATGAGAATCTGTGGAGAACCTGATTGCTGTTTTCTCTGATCCAGCAAAATGAAGGACGGCCAATCCAGCCTATCAAAGCGGTGAAAGCAACCACTTGTCCTCTTGGTAGCAACACTGTTCCTGAATACCTTCCTTCCCCTCTCAGTATTGCAGGGATACAGTGCCAGTATTTGATAGGCAGCTGCAGCGTAAAGGGGAAGAGCGACCATGCCTGGAATGCTGTCCGCATTGATGGAAGGTGGCATCTCTTAGACTGCACCTGGGGAAGTGGCTCTGTGAATACTGCTTTTAGCAAGTTCACTTTCAGGTACGCTGTTAGGCAGACCAGGCAGAGCGTGGGACACACTGAGGGGATAGCAGAAGAAGAAGAGTTTGGATTTGATATCCCGCTTTCTCACTACCCTAAGGAGTCTCAAAGCGGCCAACAATCTCCTTTCCCTTCCTCCCCCACAACAGTGGGGCTGAGAGACTTCAGAGAAGTGTGACTAGCCCAAGGTCACCCAGCAGCTGCAGGTGGAGGAGCAGGGAAGCGAACCCAGTTCTCTTAACCACTACACCACACTGGCTCTCACAGTTAACTTCATTTGCTTTCAGGCGGTTTTGTTTTGCTTGGACCACTTGTCAGAGTTTGCAATTTGATGGCCGCAGGGCTGATTAATGTAAGCAAGTGCAATAAGAATGCTGCAGCTAGGTTGGTGACTGGGAGCAGCCGCCGAGACCCTATAACACCGGCCCTGAAAGACCTACATTGGCTCCCAGTACATTTCCAAGCACAATTCAAAGTGTTGGTGCTGACCTCTAAAGCCCTAAATGGCCTCGGCCCAGTATACCTGAAGGAGTGTCTCCACCCCCATCCTTCAGCCTGAGGTCCAGCTCTGAGGGCCTTCTGGCAGTTCCCTCACTGTGAGAAGTGAGGTTACAGGGAACCAGGCCTTCTCAGTAGTGGCGCCCGCCCTGTGGAACGCCCTCCCATCAGATGTCAAGGAAATACAATAACTATCTGACTTTTAGAAGACATCTGAAGGCAGCCCTGTTTAGGGAAGTTTTTCATGTTTGAAGTGTTATTCCGTGCAGAGTGGCTGTGGAGGCCCGGCCAGATGGGCGGGGGTATAAGTAATATTTCATTATTATTATTATTATTATTATTATTATTATTATTATTATTATTATTATTATTATTATTATTATTATTATTATTATTATGCCATGGGCATGGAGTGTCCTGATGGCAGGGATAGATACCATCTATTCATCCTCTTTGAACAGTTCTGGAGTGTTGTGCTTATTCCGGGCTACATGTGTAAAATCTGGGGATTCTGGAGGCTGGATTGTTGCAACACAGCAGCTTCCTCAACCAGATGCCGTCCAGCTGCTCTGGATCACCACTCTGTTTGCCTGTCTGGCCCTGGTGCTGATTTAGGCATTATTATGAAATACTAGACTATTGCGCCTTCTCCTTTTGCAGGTACGATGAGTTTTACTTCCTTACTCACCCCGCTCTGTTTATTAAGAAGCACTTCCCTGAGGACCCCAAGTGGCAGCTTCTGAAACAGACGGTGACACTGGAGCATCAGCATGATCTGACTTAAATGCAGAAGGACTGACCGTCGCAGTCATAAGAACATCAACCACTGAAAATGGGTAAAGTCAATTAGAAGCATCTGTCTTGTTCCCTTTGATATCACAGTTACATCCACAATCAGCCTCATGTACAAGCTGTTACTGCAGTGTATATAACAGGGATGGAGAACCAGAGGCCCTTTCAGAGGTCCTGCACTACAACTTATCCAGAATGCGGCAGCTAGACTGGTGACTGGGAGCGGCCGCCCAGACCACAGAACTTGAAAGACCTACATTGGCTCCCAGTCCATTTCCGAGCACAATTCAAAGTGTTGGTGCTGACCTTGAAAGCCGCCTAAACGGCCTCGGTCCAGTAGACCTGAAGGAGAGTCTCCACCCCCATCGTTCTGCCCGGACACCGAGGTCCAGCGCCGAGGGCCTTTTGGCGGTTCCCTCACTGCGAGATGCCAAGTTACAGGGAACCAGGCAGAGGGCCTTCTCGGTAGTGGCTCCCGTCCTGTGGAACGCCCTCCCATCAGATGTCAAAGGAATAAACAACTATCTGATGTTTAGGGAAGTTTTTTAATGACTGATGTTTTAATGTATTTTTAAGCTCCTGTTGGAAGCCGTCCAGAGTGGCTGGGGAGACCTGGCTGGGCGGGCGGGCCGGGTATAAGTAATAAATGATGATGATGATGATGATGATGATGATGTCCCATCATCCCTGACTATCATGTGGTTGATGGGACATAAGAATTCAGCAACATCTGGAGGAAATCAGATTGGCGAAGGCTGGTTTAGCACACCACCCCAGACTCTCAGCTGTGGTTAACGTTATAAAGTTATAGAGTTATTATAGAGTTGGAAGGGACCACAAGTGTCATTTTGCCTAACCCCCAGCAATGCAGGATTATTATTTTTGCCCCGTGTGAGGCTCCAACCCACGACCCTGAGATTAAGAGTTTAAACAAGCTAGCTGGATGAGCCGTGGTTTAAAGATGGCTTATCAAACCAATCAACCAGGGTTAACAATAAGCATAGTTCATCAGATTTGGGTGAGGCAACAAGCTGTGGTTAAGCCTAACGAGGATGTACCGTAGTTTCCAAACTCTTCACCGCTTGTGTAGAGGGAGGAGGGGGGGAATGTGTGAGCCCAAGGCTTGCTTTGGCTCATTCCCAGCATACTAAACCATGGTTTCACTTGACATCTGAACTGGGTCTGTAAGTATTCCATGCTCTACCTTAGATACCTTTGTTTGCCCCTATTGCTGATTTAGATAGTGTTGCTAAATACTGCACTATTGACCTCTCTTTTTCAGGTACCATGTGATTTACCTCCTCAACCACCCTGTTCTGATTATTAGCACTTCCCAGATGATCCCAAATGGCAGCTTCTGAAGCAGACTTCTGCACCTGCAGCAGCTTGAATGGAACCCGCCTACCGTGTAATTTGATATCCTTCAAGGACAGTCACTTGTCTCGGGCATCACTGCTAAACTGACCACGGTTTTGATGCACAGGGTTTTTAGCTTGACACAAAGTTTTTAAAAATGGAAAACATATATAATATATATAACATGATATTTGTTTCAATGAGCTAAAATCGATTGCAGTAGCTATTTACAAATTTACAGTATAACTAAGAAATCGGGGAGGTGTTCCAGGATTTCTTTTTAAAGGCCGTATCCAAAAATGAGTAAAGTGGGAAACCCTAGATTGATTTTGAAAAGCAGATAATGAAAGGGTACAATTAATGTTTAGGCATAAACTTGTTCATATAAAAATGTGTTGGATCCCGCCCCCCCATCCTTTACAGTACAGCAACACAAATCATTAGCATTTTATCCACCATATTCTTGAGACACCCTAATGTGGTCCTATCCATTCACTTAAAGTAGTAGCAGATGTTTTTTATATATAGCAAACAGTAAATAAAAAGAGTACAATCCATAAATTGGTGCAAGCTTTTGGGGCTTGCCTTTGATTTCCCAGTGTGTTTGTAAATGCAATAAAGTTTCACTGTTCTCCGCCAAATGTGTCCTTGTGGTTTGTTCCTCTTGCTTGATTCAGTTGTTTAATATGTGGCAATCTAATAAATTTACAGTCGTATCTTGGCTCCCGAACGCCTTGCAAGTCGAACGTTTTGGCTCCCAAAAGCTGCAAGCCCGGAAGTGAGTGTTCCGGTTTGCGAACGTTATTTGGAACCCGAACGTCCAACGCGGCCTACGAGGCTTCCGATTGGAAGCCACGCCTTGGTTCCCAAACATTTTGGAAGACGAACGGACTTCCAGAACAGATTCCGTTCGACTTCCGAGGTACGACTGTACCTACAGCATAATCACATCTTACGCGCAGAGGCATATCTAGGGGTTCTCTATGTAGAGGTGAAGGGGGTAAGGTCCTGAAAACTGCTGCTACTTAGGGGTCTAAAACAGATACATTTTTACTTAGCTTTAACACACTTACAACTGTTATTTTATAGTGCAGAGCAACAGGGACAGAAGGAACCATGAGAGAAGCGATGACTGGCTTCACGGTTTTTCCCACATAATGGTTTTTTACACGGCACGCGCACACATTGTGATTAATATTATGGCACTGTTACCACGCTGTGGACTTCAAACTTATTTCCTCACCCCAAATGTATTGATACATTGCCCAGCCTTAAAGTATGTGTGTGTGCTCTATGCAAAAATCACCATGCGGGAAAAACTGTGAAGCCAGCTAGTGCCTCAAAATTTAGCTGGTGCTCTATCACAATTTTGAAAAGCAGGTAACATCTAGCCCTCCACTCAACCCTTGTTATGCTTCAAAAAGAATTTGTCTAAGTTTGCTTAAGTAAGTGGAAAAGAGACTAAGAAAAAGAGAAATTAAGAAAAGAGGAGAAATGATTCCCTACAACAGGTAACTTATCAGTTTTCGTGAAAGGTGTCAACTTTGAGAGAAAGCAGTATTATTTGTGATGGCTAAAGGGTAAAGGGACCCCTGACCGTTAGGTCCAGTCGCGGACGACTCTGCGGTTGCGCGCTCATCTCGCTCTATAGGCCGAGGGAGCCGGCATTTGTCCGCAGACAGTTTTTCCGGGTCATGTGGCCAGCATGACTAAGCCGCTTCTGGCGAACCAGAGCAGCGCACGGAAATGCCGTTTACCTTCCCGCCGGAGCGGTACCTATTTATCTACTTGCACTTTGACGTGCTTTCGAGCTGCTAGGTTGGCAGGAGCCGGGACTGAGCAACGGGAGCTCACCCCGTCGCGGGGATTCGAACCGCCGACCTTCTGATCGGCAAGCCCAAGAGGCTCAGTGGTTTAGACCACAGCACCACCCGCGTCCCTACACAACACAAAACACTGTTGCTGTCTGTAGGTTTTATCTTTATTTTTTCTACCTTATATTTTGGAAATGTACATCCAGGTTTTATTTCCTTTAAATTGGGGGGGGGCAAGAGAGTGGGGCCCTAAACTATAGCGTGTTTAGCATACATGTAAATACGGCACTAGGGGCTGCCTGCCCTGCTCACTCTGCTAAGCCTAGACTAACCGATCCAATAGGAATCCAACCCCTGCGACAATCCAATATTGTGTCCTACATTTCTAAGCAGTGAAAAGTTCTGGAGCAGCAATACAGGGAGAAAGGGTACCAGGGGTAGGGGGGCTTGTAAACTGGCCACATATGGTTGATCTGTCTGGACTGAGATCAAGTCATACTCAAGCCACAAAGCTCTGTTTTGACGCTTCGTTCTTTGCTTGAATTCCCCAGAATTCCCCCTCGCTCTCTAAACCGAAAGCACAAGCATTTCCTCCACCCTCTAGAAATAATGTAATAGCTTAAGGAATCATTTACCTCGAGAGAAACAGAGACTCCTGCAGCAATACCCAATCTTCAAAGTTGAACAATCATCACCTGGACGTCCTCACTGAGCATCGACGCCAAAAGGTAAGCAGAGCATCCCGATTTGTTTGGGTCTCTTACAAAAACAACATTTGTGAAATGAAACAACTGACTTCGCGAATGAGATATCTACTTAATGGTGACTGGCAAATTTTGCAGACTGGCATTCTAGGACAGTTGCCTTGGAGGAAACTTCTCTGTCACAAAATGACAGTACACTTCTCTACTCAATGAGGTCAAGGCGAACAAGTGAAATGTTGAGGGCTAGTCACTTGTGGGCTTATTTGCAAAGCTACGGTAGGCCCTGCATTATTTTCAGCATGGTGGCTAAGTTTTGATTTGTAACCAGAAATTCCTAGAGGTCTTTCCTAAAGCAAGGACACATAGAATTGCGCTGTTCCTCTGTAAGAAAAAGAAATAAAAATCTTTTGTTATAGTTTTATCTGTCTCCCAAATATGATGGGGGAAATTTATTCTGGGGCTCAGCACTAATACATGTTTCTTGTACTACGTGTGTCAGGGTTGCTCCCAGATCCTAGCTCACAGAGGATCACGCTAGCCAGCGGTCATTAATTAAAAGTCTTTATTGAGTTACAGTTTCCATTCTCAAGCTGCTGCGTGCAACTCTACGTCTTATGCTTAGATCGGCGAAGCTTCGTCTGAATCTCCGCCCCTTGTGCACCAATTTAATATCCTATCCCTGCTCCACCTTTTCCGCCTGACTGTTCTTCTCTGGGTCCCTCTGCCCCCCGGGGTCTCTTCCTTCCGGGATTCCTCTGACGCGGACCCCCCGGACCCTCCTATCTCCTTGCGCCGGGCTTTAGGACCTGGCTCCCTCTCCGGGCTGCCTACTGCGCCACCTTCCTGTGCATTTGAACTTGGCGCGCGCGCCCAACCTTCCACCTTCCGTCTAACCGTCTCTTCGCTCCCCGATGGAGGTGTGGCCACTCCTGACTCATGCCCTCCCCCCTGTTGTGAGCTGCCAGCGATTGATCCCTGGCTCCCTTCCTCTTCCCTGCTCTCTGGCGGTGACGCTGGTCCCGATTTCCAACTGCTCTCCTCTGAGTCCCCTCTGGCTCTATCTCCCTGGGGTGTCCCCCTAGTCTCCCCCCTTGCCCTGGCCACTGGTGCTCCTTTCTGTGAATCTTCTGATTCACTGGAAAGACTCGGAGATCTCGGGTCGTCGTCATCACTCATCTTTTCTTCTGCCTCCTCCCCCTCGCTCTCTGTTTCCTCCCTTGCCCTTGCCTCTGCTCCTGAACCCCTGACATCCATCCCCCCCTCGAAGCCCCCCGTTCCCCCCTCCCCTCCTTCCGGTGCGGGAGCTGGGTGCTGCTGCGGCAGAGGGACGAACGTCGGATACCGTTCGCTTCCCGTGGTGGGCCTCCATTTGAAGTCTCCCGGTTCTTCCTCCCTGCTCTCGTCGACGACGGTCACCTCCGCGTCCATCTCTGTGCCGCCGTGCTCGAAACCAAGGTCGTCCCCGAAAACGTCCATGTCCGTCTCTCCCTCACTGCCTCCTGGCGGCGTTGCTCGTCCGGGACCTTCCAGCCACCTCTTGCGCCACTGCTCCTCTGGTCTATCGTCCCACCAATACGAGGGTTCCGAGGCAGATCCCGAGGGTGACCCCTCCGGGGAACGGGCATCCCGTATCGGGTCCTCGTCCGAGTCGAACCCCCGGAACGTGCTTGCAGAAAGTGTGGGAGTGAAAAGCCAGTCGTCGAAAAGGTCTGCTGGCATTGGTCTATGTGGGAAGAGGGCATGAAACTCGTCCTTGAGCAGAGGTTCGTCCAAGGCGTAGCCCGGCACCCAGCTGTTCGCACTGGCCGGGGTGCCCTCCTTGGCGAGAAGGTATTCTACTCCCTCTTCCCCCCACCTGGAGTCCAAAATCTCCGTGACTTCGTTGATGCGCTCCTCCTGTGCCACTCCCGCGTGCCCGGTTCTGTGTCTGAGCGGACTCGGCGCCGTTCCGGGTTCCTGAAACCTGTGCGGTGCCTTGTAGGGAGTGAGCACCGATCTGTGGAACACCGGATGCATTCTGGAACCCTCCGGAAGCACCAGCCTGAAAGCCACCGGGTTGACCTGCTCTTCGACTTGGTAGGGCCCCAGTTGCTTATGCCCTAGTTTCTTCTTGGCCAACGACCTGGTCGGCACTGCGTGGGCTGCTAACCAGACCCAGTCCCCGACATGGATCTCTTCGCCAACCCTTCTGTGTTTGTCCGCCTGCACCTTGTATGCGTGTTTGGCCAGCTCCAGGTGCCGCCGCAGCTGATCGTGGACCTCCTGCAACTCCGACGCGAACGCATCTGCTGTCTGCGGCTCCCCCTCCACCATTCTTTCTAGTCCCGGGAAGGTTCTGGGGTGCCTCCCGTTGTTGGCGAAGAACGGCGTGACCCCCGTGGACACGTGCTTCGTGTTGTTGTAGGCGAACTCGGCGAGAGGCAGGTAATCCACCCATGTCGCAGGCTGTTGATTCGCATAACATCTCAGGTACTGCTGCATGACGGCATTGGCCCGCTCCGCTTGCCCGTTGGTCTGCGGGTGTCTCGCCGACGCCAGGTTGATCTTGACGTTCAGGAAGCCCATCAGCTTTTGCCAGAAGTTCGAGATGAACTGTCGCCCTCGGTCGGACGGAAAAGACCGCGGCAGACCGTGAACCTTGAACACGTGGTCTATGAACAGTTTGGCGGTTTGTTCCGCCGTGGCCACCTTCGCACACGGAATGAAATGTGCCATCTTGGAGAACAAGTCGACCACCACCAGCACAGCCGTCTTGCCCCTTGAGCTGGGCAGATCCGTAACAAAGTCCAGGGCCACTCTCTCCCATGGTTCGCACGGAGTTTGCAGCGGTTCCAGCAGTCCGGCCGGCGGTCTGTGTACTGGTTTGGCCCTCTGGCAGGTGTCACACCTCGCCACGTAGTCCGCGACTCCCCCTCTCATTCCGGGCCACCAGAAGTCTCTGGCGACTAATTCCACCGTCTTCTCCTTGCCAAAGTGCCCGGCCGTGGGCGCGTCGTGCAGCTGCTGCAGTACCTTGGCGCGAAGTTCGTCTCCCGGCACGTAGATGGCCCCTTTATGGAGGAGCAATCCATCTCGCAGTTGGAACTCGTCGGTCGCCGCCGTGCCCCTGTGCACCTCTGCCATTTTTGCTTGCGCGAAGGAGTCATCCTGCAACGCTCGTCGCACCGCCTCCAGGTCAACTGTCGCCGCAGCGCACGCCCACACTGTCGGTGCGAAGATGTGCATGGCGGCCGCTGGCGTTGCCTCCTCCAGATACTGTGGCTTACGGGAGAGAGCATCCGCCATGATGTTGGTGTCCCCCGGGACATACTCTATTCGGAAGTCGAAGTTCGCAAAGAACTCAGCCCAACGTATTTGCCTCTGGTTCAGGAACTGTGCCGTGCGCCAGTGCTCCAGATTCTTGTGGTCCGTGCAGACCTGCACCGTGTGCTTGGCTCCGATCAGGAAGTGCCTCCATGCTTTGAATGCTGCATGAATGGCCAGCAACTCCCTGTCCCAGATGGTGTAGTTCTGTTCGGACTTGCTGAGCTTCCTGGAGTAAAACGCTCCCGGCCTCCAAACCCCCTGCGGGTCCTTCTGCAGCAGGACTGCTCCGACGGCTCTGTCTGAGGCGTCTGTTTCAACCCTCATTGGCCTGCTGGGGTTGACATGAAGCAGCTGTTCTTCCGACGCGAAGAGACGCTTGAGTGCCTGAAATGACTGCTCTGCCTGCGCTGTCCAGATGAACTTCTTTTTCTTGGAGCTGAGCGTGTCCGTGATGGCCGCTGTCTGCATAGCAAAGCCTTTGATAAACTTGCGATAGAAGTTCGCGAAGCCGACAAACCGTTGGACCTCCTTCCGGTTGCGTGGGCTTTTCCAATCCAACACCGCTCGAACCTTGGCGCTGTCCATGGCGAGTCCCTTGTCAGACAACTTGTAGCCCAGGAAATCCACCTCCGTTACGTCGAATTGGCACTTCTCTAGCTTGGCATAAAGCCTATGCTGCTGTAGCCTGCTCAGCACTTCCCTGACGTGTCCGTCATGCTCCTGCTGCGATTCCGAAAAGATCAGGATATCATCCAAGAAACAGACGCACGTCTTGTAGAGGAGCCCCGCCAACACGTGATGCATGAAAGCTTGAAAAACGTGGGAGCCATTTTGCAATCCAAAAGGCATAACTCTATATTCGTAGGTGCCCAGGGGCGTGAACATGGCTGTCTTCCACTCATCTCCTTCCCGCATGCGAATGAGGTTGTACGCCCCTCGCAGGTCCAACTTGGTGAACACGCTGCCCTTGCGTACCTTTGCGAGGAGGTCGTCGATTCGGGGCATGGGGAAGTCCGATGGCTTGGTCACACTGTTCAAAATGCGGTAGTCCACTACGAGTCTTTTCTGGGGCGTGTCCCGCTTCTTAACAAAGAATACCGGACTGCCCCCCGCTGCCTTGGACTCTCGGATGAAACCGCGCTCCAAATTATGATCTATGAACTCATTGAGGTCCTGCAGTTCGTCCTCAGACATGGAATACAGCTTCCCTTTGGGCAGCGCCGCCCCCGGCAGCAGGTCAATTTTGCAGTCATATGGTCTGTGGGGGGGTAGCCTGTCTGCCTCCTTCTCGCAGAACACCTCCAAAAATTCTGCGTACTTGTGGGGAACCGCTTGCAGCGTGCCGAGCTGCAGCTGTGACTCCTCCTCCTCCCCGTCCTGCCGGGGCACGATGCAGTGTTCAGCGCAAAAGGAAGAGCCGAAGGTTAGCTGCCTCTGGTACCAAGCCAGCGTCGGGCTGTGCTTGTCCAGCCAACTCATGCCCAATACAATGGGCGTGTCCGACAGTTGAGTGACGTTGAAGCTGATGACTTCCCTGTGATTCCCAAGTCGCATCACCATTGGTGGCGTTTGCTTCACCACTTGCCCCCCCAGCAGCTCCCTGCCATCCACCGTGACAACCTGCAGGGGCAGCGTGGCAGGCAGTAACTGTATAGCGTGCCTGTCGACAAAGTCTTGCCCTATAAAGTCTGCATTGCTTCCCGAGTCGATGGTGATTGGCACGTCTAGGGTGATCCCATTGGGCAGCTGGAGAGATGCGGTGAGCCTTACTACTGGTTTGGGCGGGAGGGGGTCCATGGGGTGTAAAATCTCTGGGGACTTCTTCACTGACACGTCTGGCTGGGCCCCAGTGCATCTTCCTCCAGCCAGACTGCGTCGTTTCCCTGCTGTGGTTCTCCTTGCTGCGTTGCTGCAGTTACCATTGCTGAGGCTGCAGTGTGCTTGTGGAG